>NW_009709638.1:0-55920 GCF_000703405.1 Apaloderma vittatum
TCTCCATGTAGACATTGCGCCATTGACCACATTTCTTTGAGTGTGACCATCCAGCCAGTCTCTTCTCTTTTGCAACAAGCAATAGGATGAGTAAATGGCCTCAAATTGTGCGAAGGAAGGTTTAGATTGGATATTAGGAATAATTTCTCCATTGGAAGCATTGTCAAGCATTGGAAGAGGCTGCCCAGGGAAGCGGTCGAGTCATTTTCACTGGATGTATTTATAAGATGCGCAGATGTGGTGCTTGGGGACATGGTTTAGTGATGAACTTGTCATTGCTAAGTTAACAGTTGCATTTGACTAACCATGTTAGTTGATGAGAGGCTCAACACAAGCTGGCAGTGTGCACTTACAGCCCAAAAAGCAAGCCATGTCCTGGGCTACATCAAAAAGAGTGTGACCAGCAGGTCGAGGGAGGTGATTCTCCTTCTCTGCTCTGGTGAGGACCCACCTGAAGTACTGCATCCAGTTCTGGAGCCCACAGCACAGAAAAGACATGGATCTGCTGGAGCGGGCCCAGAGTAGGACCACAAAGATCATTAGAGGGCTGGAGCACCTCTGCTATAAAGACAGGTTGAGGGAGCTGGGGTTATTCAGGAAACAGAAGACTCCAGGGTGACCAAATAGTGGCCTTCCAGTACATGAAGGGGGCCTACAAGAAAGTTGAAGAAGGGCTTTTTACAGGGGCCTGTAGTGATAGGGCAAGAGGCAATGGTCTGAAACTGAAAAAGGGTGGAAATTCTTCACCATGAGAGTGGTAAAACACAGGAATAGGTTGCCTGAGGAAGTTGCAGATGCCCTGTCCCTTGAGGTGTTCAAGGCCAGGTTAGATGGGGAGAGAGGTGTCCTCATCCAAAACAGAGAGGTTGGAACTAGATGATCTTCAAGGTCTCTTCCAACCTTAACCGTTCTATGATTTGATGGTTCTATGATTCTTAATGATTCTATGATTCTGTGTTTATATTCTAAATACTGAATGCTACTAGACCTATGAAGAACTATTAAGTTTCCCCCAATACTTCTATTTCTTGCTTACAATGTGTTTTTTATTGCAAAACAGATCTTAAAGGCAAAGTAATGAAAATCAGAAACATATACAGAAAATAAGAAATATAAAATGTATGTTATCATGTGCACAGCCTTCTAGTGCAACAGATATGTTAAAATGAGTATTCAGATCTATGGAACAGAATGATATTATTAAAGCAACTGAAGAGTTTTTAATATTATAAATATATATGACTTTGTAGAACAGTATGGAAATATATTCTGTTTAAAGTTCTCCTAATGCTGAATATTTTAATAAAACTTAACAGCATTTTTCTACAAGTGCTATAGATTATCCACTTTAAAATTAGATTAAAACTATTTGAGAAATAATTATGGGTATATGTTCATTAGATTGAAGTTGGAGGACTGAGAGATAAGGGCATTAGGTCAAGTCTTTCAATCTGCCTCCAGACACTCATTTCCACTATAATGCCTATAAGCACATTATGGCAACAGAATCTTAGTGTTTAGAGAATTCTCATTCATTCCCTGGCTGCGAGACAGTCATTCTTAGTGTGCACAGAAAAACAAACACAGAATTTGAGCATACTGAGCTGCTCCTTTCTCATCCCTTTCCACCCTCTATACTATTTCTGCCTCCACTTCACCCTGCCTACTGAAGCCAATCAGCATGCAAGACTTTACCAAGCAGTTAGTAAATGTTGATTCAGAATGCAGTATATACTTAATAATGGCATTGCTTTATCCTTGCTTTTAAGTTAATCGCAAACAATCCTCCTCCAATCCTTGCCAGGAAGCCTCCCTTAAGTCCACTGCAAATCATAGACATAATCTGTGTAAATAATTAATCTTCCTGAATCTTATTCCAGCAACACCTGCACCAACACTGATTACCAGATGTGTAATTGCATTTTGCTTGTATTTAAATATTTTTGCCTCTGCTTTCTGCAGTGAAGAGTGCCTCATCTATCTTGTGATTGAGAGCAGAATTTCTTGACCTCTCTTTTATTCTCTGATGTGATCAGGCACTGAGATGAACTGACTTGATGGCAGGATGTACCTTGTCCAACTTCCTCATGTAGAGGTCAATGTGTGGATCAACAAGGGGCAGAATAAAACTCTAACAAGCTCAAACAATAGTAATTAAAAAAGAGTGTTTTGACTCTACAGTGCTTACTACTGACTAAGAAATTACCACATAATCTGACTTCAGTCAAAACTTCTCCATGATAGCATACTGGTTTGATCTTTTGATTAATGCATTCAATGCAAGAAAGTTTTAAGGGCTCTATTTTCTACCATCTGACTTTGCCATTCAAAGAGCCTATCCTCAGAAAATAAATAAATTATATATATGCATATATATGCACACACGTACGACATAATTTATGCACATACACATTACTGCTTCTATAGTCACAGATTTTCATTACAGCATTTCTCTCTAAAATCAAGATTTTCTAGTTAGTGAATGAGCGGAAACTAACACCCTGACTTTCAATGTTTCTTTAGACCCCTATGTTATGAATTAGGGTCAGTCTTATGTTTATCTGTATTTGTTTTGCTTCTCAGACTGTTAAAGATATATTATGTAATATTGGTAGTATTTTTCCCTAGTTGCAGAAATTCAGTATCTTCGTCTAAATACTCTGTTGTTAGAATCATGGAATCATAGAATCACAGAATGGCCTAGGCTGGAAGGGACCTTAGAAATCATCTGATCTAACCTCTCTGCCATAGACAGGGATGCCTCTCAACTAGACTTAAAGCCTCATCCAGCCTAGCCTTGAACACCTCAAGGGAGGGGGCATCCACAACTTCTCTGGAAAATTTATTCCAGAGTCTTGCCACACCTGTTCTGAAGAATTTTTTCCAAAGATGCAACCTCAATCTGTTTTCTTTCAATTTAAATCCATTTTCCCTTGCTCTGTCGTTGGGCACTCTTGTAAAACGTCCCTCCCCAGCCTTCCTGTAGGTTCCCTTCAGGTATTGGAAGGCAGCTATTAGGTACCCCTGGGATCTTCTCTTTTCCAGGCTGAACAATCCCAACTCCCTTAGCCTACCCTCATAGCAGAGATGCTCCAGCCCCTGGATCATCTTTGTGACCCTCCCCTTAACTCATTCCAAGAGATCTATGTTCCTTTTACAGTGGGGACACCAGAACTGGATGCAGTATTTGAGGTGGGGTCTCACAAGAGCAGAGTAAAGGGGCAGAATCACCTCTCTTGATCTGCTGGCCAGACTCTCTTGAGGCACACCAGGATGTGGTTGGCCTTCTGGGCTGCATGAGTGCACTGCCGGCTCATGTTGAGCTTCTCATCTATCAACACCTCCAAATGCTTCTCCTCAGGGCTACTCTCAACGCACTCTGTGCCCAGTTTGGGTTTGGGCTTGGCCCAACCTAGGTGCAGGACCATGCATTTTGACTTGTTGAAGCTCATGCAGTTTGCACTGGCCCATTTCTCAAGCCTATCAAGGTCCCTTTGGGTGGCATCCCTTCCCTCAAGTGAGTTCACGGCACCACACAGCTTGGCGTCTTCAGCAAACTCACTGAGGTTGCACTCGATGCCATTTCCCGTGTCGCTGACAAAGATGTGGAACAGCACTGGACCCAGAACAGACCCCTGAGGAACACTGCTTGTCACTGGTCTCCATGTGGACATTGAGCCATTGACCACATTTCTTTGAGTGCAACTTTCTAGCCAGTTCTTTTCCACTGAGTTGTCCATCCGTCAAGTCCATGTCTCTCCATCTTGGAGACAAGGATGTCATGTGGGACAGTGTCAAACACCTTGCACAAGTTGAGGTAAATGACATCACTCACTTTTCCCATGTCAGCCAGTGCTGTAACTTTGTCATAGAAGGCCACTAAATTAGTCAGACAGGATTTTCCCTTACTGAAGCCATGTTGGCTGTCACTGATCACCTCGTTATTTTTCATGTGCCTTAGTATAGCTACCAGGAGGACCTGTTCCATGATTTTACCTGGCACAGAGGTGAGGCTGACAGGTCTGTAGTACCCTGGGTTTTCTTTCTTGCTTTTTTTTTGAAAATAGGGTTATATTTCTCCTTTTCCAATCTGTGCAAACCTCACCAAACTGCTGTGACTTCTCAAATGTGATGGCTAGTGGTCTAGCAACTTCAGCTTCCTGTTCTTTCAGGACCAGTGGATGTGTCTCATCAGGTCCCATGGACTTGTGCACCTTCAGACTCTCTAGGTGTTCCTGGACCTGACCTGCTCCTGCCTCTTTGAAGTAAACATTGTATATTGAATTGCAGTGTAATAGCTCTTTCATTGTTATTTATCAAAATGCTACCATCTAAATTCCAAGCATTTATAAAAAGCAGTCCTTAGGAAATCCTTAACATCATCTGGCCAGATAATAATCAGAGCTAAGTGTTTTAAAGAAGGATGAAACACATAGCCAATGAAATTAGAAGTATGGTCAAAATGGCTGTGATGAGATCTTCCAGCTGAAGAAATCGTGGTAGGGCAGGCCTTACATGCATAAGAAGAGAGAAACTGAGTCAGACTAAAATGATAATAGAAGCCTGTGATTCAGGTAAAATGGAAGAAAACTCCTAAATTAAAGGATGGAGAAAATGCGGCTGCATGATGTCAAAAATAGGAAGAAAGGGCAATGATGATGCAGTCTATTACTTTGCTCACAGCACACAGTCATATATAAATAGTGAATACATAGCAATCAATAACTCAGAGGAAAGTTGCAGACACACTGGTGATACAAAACAACATTCAAAGCAGTTCTAGATCAATTGTCCTTACAGCTTTTTGGAGCACCTCTTACCTGCCCATGTTGGAGGAATGAAAATGTAACAGAATCAATGGCTGTATGTACACACTGTCTGCTGCCAGCAGTTAGGGTTGGTTAAGTTTTCAGCTAGCATAAAATATTTAAAGTGGGTTATTACAGTTTAATTTTGCTCCTCAGAAAGTAAACTGCCGCTGCTAATGGCCACTGCTTAATACTTTGGGGTTTTTCAACACTTTTGCAATCCTCTGTGGATTGCAACTGGTCTATACTTTGTGCAATGCCAAAAGAGACTAGCTGTGCTAAGTTACAGAGTGTTTCTTGTACATCCATAAATGCAAACATCTATTCCAACTGCAACTTATATGCTTTTCTTGTTAGTCATATTTGTCATGCGAGGGTCTAACAATCAAAAATAATCAAGAAGATATAAATGATACTCAGATCTCACCAAAGACAAATCCTGAAAAGTACATTCATTTAAAAACCAACTTAAGATAGACTAAACTCCTGTGGTTCCTGGTAGCGCCAGGTTTTACTAAACAGGCATGAGAATTTTCTGTTCTTTATTCTTAAACTAGAGCACTTACTGTTGTTTGCATTTCTGGAATGTTAAAGTGAAAAATAAGAAGGTCACCAGTGAAGTAAAGTTGGTATAATAGAACTCCTTTGAAATTGTACATACGTATTTTCAGCATACTTGAATCTCCACATGTAACTGCTCCACATGCTTTACTGAGAGTCTGAGTGATATAATCCAGAGACAGTTAAAATTATTTAGGATCAGGAGGTCCCAGTTTCACTGAATCTGACTCTATAGTGTCCACTAGAGTAGATTAAAAAAATCTTCAGTACTGTAAGTGAGTGCCTATTGGACACAGTTCAGCAGACTGATGCACACAGATTTGCTCTTTAGTGCTGAGCGAGGCTATGCTGTGAAAAGTAGAAGTTACTGCTGTGCTCCTTTCAGTGTGCAATTAGCTATCATTTCTGTATCTATGGGTGAAGAAAGAAAAAAACCACGAAAAACCACCTTTGTTTTTTAGAAATTGTACATTACTTTTGTGTATAGATTGTTTCAGTACTGGATGGAAAATTTCTGGCAAGTAACATGGTAGGAAATGGGTTATCTGTGGCTGTAAGTCTTGTTACATTTTTTTCTGACTATTAATTTTTCTTTAAAGACATTGTTGTGATCATCAAGCCAGATTGATCATACAAAGAGGTTTTCATTTCTAAAAACGAAGGATTCCAGAACTTCAGGCTCTTGAATAAGGAAAACTCACCCGATATATAGTTCTGAGAATCGAGCTGAGGGAAAAGAATCTTCCTGAACAGAAATTTCAACTCATACATATATATACAAAGGTATATATATGTGATATATACGTGTGTATATATATACCATAGGTATATACATGTATACATGCATATATATATGCTTAAAAATGCTACTCCTGTACAATGGGCAAATTAGGACTTTAAAAATAGAAGGGAGGGTTTAGAAGATAATACGTATTTCAGGACAGCTTATTGGAATTATGCTGGTATCACAGACAGTTTAGAGCTGCATACTGCTGACAGATAACATCAATGGTGTCGATATGCAAAGGCATTGTTAGCTATCACTGAATCACACAATGGCTGAGGTTGGAAGGGATCTCTGGAGGTCATCTGGTCTAAGTTTCTGCTGAGCCAGGATCGCCAGAGCTGGCTATTCAGGACCGTGTCCAGATGACTTTTGAATATCTCCAGGGATGGAGACTCCGCAACAACCCTGGGCAACCTGTGCTAGTGCTTGGTCACCTTCACAGTTAATAAGTGTTTGTTGATGTTTCGATTTCTACCCATTACCTCTCATCCACTGTATTACTGAACATGAGGCACAGTTCTTTATTTGTCTCTAAAAATTTTATATTTTTCTTTATTTAAGGTGTTTGGAATCACTCACAGAGAAAATGAGAAGTGCTATTAATATGCAAGGTATGTTCGTGTGAAAGGATAAATACTACTTCCTGCCACCCAAGGTCATTGCAGTGGTGGTGGCACTGTAAATCTCTCAGGAAGCCTTAGATTCGAGAAAAAGAAACTCAGCACAGTGAACAGGAACACACCCTTATCTTTCAGAGGATAAAACAAACCCCAGGGTTTGTTGCTGTAGGGGTGGGTTGGAGCACCCAGTTGAGTCCTTTGCAGGACGGTGAGAGCAAAGGCAGCAATGCTTTTTTGGTGTTTTCCAGATGAGGTTCTCCCACAGTTAGAGGCCTGGACATCACTTTGCAGGGATGCTGTATGCATACCTCTTCCTGGAGGAGTTAAACGCTATTAGAGTTAAGTGGAACATTCTTTCATTAGCTTGAGCCTCTGATGAACCCACTGTGAACTGAAGAGCAGCAATGGCTCAATCTCACCTCAAGAACTGTGAAATATAGAAATTAATTTTGCCTCTTCTCCTAGATGTTCACCCACAGGGCTTAAGCTCCATCGAAGGAAACTTCAGCATGGTTGGTGACGGCAGTGAATTATGTTCTGCAGTAACATCTGTATTAAACTCTCATACTCTCTGGTATGATGAAGCTGGCACAGGCATATAAGATCCGAGGAGCAGAACTACTAGATGTGTAAAATAGAAGTATTGGGGGCACAATTAAGCACTGGGGAGTATCCAGAAGCCACCTAGTATCCCAAAAGTTTGGAAAAACAAGCACAACTCACATGCTGTGAGCACAATAGTCCAGAAGAAAAGAGATATAATATAACATTATGTTTAAAAAGGACTTACAGGCTTTAGGACACAATTCATACAGGGAAGGTAGAAAATATCACTTGTTTGAGTGTGGCAGTACCATACCAGTATTACAGATTCACCGCATCTGAATAAAAAGTCACCATCTCATGCTGTTTCCAAATTGGAATGCTTGCTTATGTATCAAAATGCAGAATGAAGTGTTTTAAAAGACTGTCAACAGTTTATGCTTATGTTAATGAATGACATAGAAAGAGCACCATTATTGTCCATACTTATTTTGTTATCTCACTATTGCAAAAAAAAAGAACTACACAAAGGGCTACCTACAATTTCTTGTTAGAGAGCATTTTGAAGTTTTTCTGAGCATTTTTCAATGCCAGATAGTTTATCTGTACTGAAAGATGATCCTTTGAGAAGATTTTTCATTTCTATTGTGCATTACAGTTTATGAGACAGATGTTTAGTGGCTTGTTTAACACAACAACTTCCAAACACAAGGAATTAATATCCAGATGAAATTCTCAGATTCACTTCTAATAATTTTGATATATTCCATCCTCATGTGCTTTGACCATCTTCTTGCTGGCAGGCAATTCACTAACCATGTAGAGACCCAGCTCCTTCAGTCTTACCTCATAAGGAAGATGTTCCACTCCCTTCATCATCTTTGTGGTTCTGCGTTGGACTCTCTCAAGCACTTCCCTGTCTCTCTTGAGCTGAGGGACCCAGAACTGGACACAATATTCCAGATGTGGCCTCACCAGGGCAGAATAGAGGGGCAGGAAGACCTCTCTTGACCTACTAGCCACTCCCCTTCTAATACACCTCAGGGTGCCATTGGCCTTTTTGGCCACGAGAGCACATTGCTGGCTCATGGGCATCCTAATGTCCACTGGAACCAAACATAGTCTTAATGTTGTCTTGTTGTTTTACTGAAGAGCTTGTCAGCAAGAAAATGTAATCATTTAGTTTTTAATTTTTATCCAGTGAAGTATGAGATGTCTGGCTCTTCTGATATCAGTATTGATACCTCAGAACTGCCCTAAATCTTGAAGCTGATAGTTTGATGTTCCTAAACAAAAGATTGGCTATTTTACGTCTTAACTCCTAGGTGCTCCTTCAGAAAAGATTGATGCGTTACCTTGGGAAGAGTCATTGGAAGAATTTAGGTGAGGAAGTAGCATCTAACAGTCATGAATTATCACTGGCATGTGCTGGTGGCCATATCTCTACCCTAGATCTCTTTTGTATCTGAAATGTCAATAACAAGATAAAATTTTGACATTTTAAAATCAATAAACAAGGCTCTATGTGCTTGTTCTGTGATTGGTTTAGTGGGACTTGCTGTTAACCAACTTTACATAAGCTAAAATATGTTAGCCTTCTGAATATATAACTTGGTCGTAGATCTTCAGAAGAAGATCTTGTTGATGGGAGAGAAGCAATCTATCAGAGGGTGGGAAAAAAAAAGAGCAGTAACGCCAAACATTAGGCTTGTTACATTAGTCAAATGTGTCACTATTTACAGTCTTGGGTGTTGGCCAAAGTTTTCTGAAGACTTGACTAGGAACCATAATGCTTTGAAAATGGAGACAAAGAGACAGCCACCAAGCTTCAAAATCTACATCAAGTTTACAGTGATTGCTTTTTAACATAAGAAGTAGTTTAAAATCACCATGTGTCTCTTCTTGTATGTAACTGCTGTATAGTTTATCATTTGTGTATTTGGATTTGCTTAAGGACATCTAGAAGTGAGAATGTGAATAAATAAATGCCCTATTAATAATTGAAAAATGGCTTTTATCATCCTGGGTAAAGGCAACAGTAACTCCTTAGTACCCAGTCAAGGGTAAGTCTATTTCTTACAAACGATGTTTTCTTGAAATATGCTTCTAAAAGAGAAGACAACTGAATGTTAAGGCAAAAAATAGAATATTGTTTATCTTAGAGGCTTAATTTTCTTTTCTGTATCCTGAATACTTTGTAATGTTTGTGGTTGATAAATTCAGCTGTCTTTGTTTTACTTGGTTACTCATGTCTTGGACTTTCATGATGCCTTGCAATATGACTTGCAATGTTTGTGCAAGAAATGGGAAAAATCTGTTTTATGTGTTATATGCAAATACTATGGGGTCTAGAAATGCAGAAAGCTATTTAGTGTGGTAGTCACCTAGTTCTCATTCATTTTAATTGGAATATTGTTCTTCAGTTATTTGCTTTTAATTCTTTACCACTCTTAGCTAAAAGATTCGTGTGATGTCTGCGGATCTAAGAAATTCACAAAAAAAAATCTGAGAGCAGTAATTTCTGTAATCATAATCCACGTCCTTCAAAATGGAAACCGTCACCACTCAGGTAGCCAGATAAGGAAAAAATTGTGTATTTCTCTACATCTGGAGTCCAACTGTCCTTATTGCCACTGTGCAGACTGTCAAAATCGTTCGATATTCTCCACCTTAAAAAAAAATGTCTGCCATGCAAATATAGAAATGGCACTGAAAAATAAATCAAGAATGACTGAAAACTTGAAATAATTTAGAAGTTACATTTTGTTCTGAGAAAATATCAGATTGAACCAATAGATTTTTCACTTGAATTTTCATATTTTCAGAGTTCCTTAGTCAAATGTAAACTTGGTTTTAACCACAATTATACTGATAGCAGATCACAGAAAATTCACTCTTGAAAACAGAGTACTGTAGGCAGATTGTGGCCTTACAGATATTAAAATGAAAGGCCTCCTGGCTGCAGCAACAACAGGATTAAGTTCTTAGAAATAGATTAAAAAAAATAATAAAAATTGAGTTGGGTAGACTTTGGCTCAGGATCACAATGAGGGAGAACAAAATATACAAATGCTCATTTATATAGGAAGACACATCAGTCCCATTAACTTTCACATGGATGTCCAGGTGTTCAAGCTTTACTGAAAGATATTGTTAAAATATTCTCTAAGATTCTTTTGCATATGTTATGCCTTGTTTTAAAGTCTTGGAGTTTGACTTCAATATTGTCACTTCTTCTATAGTTATTGGAGATTTGTGAATTATATTTATTGCTATTAATTCCCTGTCTTTTATCAAAAGTATTGAGGCAAGTAGTAGAAAGTAGATTCCATTTTATGTTGAATACAAATCTGGAATCTCTCTTCCTACAAATCTGTTTTACCTATGAGTAGGACAATAAAATTATAGGTAAAATAAAAGGACTATTCATGAAATGGTAGACATGTTTTCAGTAAGTATTAACATTTAAGGCATGTTGTCCTGCTACCCAGTTAAAATAATTCACTTGAACTACCTATGTGATCATGTAAAATCAGTGATTTAAAATCAGCCCTGAATGTTCAGGGAGGAAACATCTGAATGAACTGTCAGGAAAGAATGATAAAGATTTATTATTTTAAACTTCATCTCTCTCTGAAACTAAAACTCCTTTTCAAATACTACAGTGAAGGTGCCAGTTTCTACATGGGATTTATAGCTATGATTGCCTGCCACTGTGTCATACACTGCCATCCACTTGCAAAGTAGAAAAACAACAGGTAAGGATTTGGTGTGTCTTTTATCTCCTTCCATTCACAGAATCATAGAATCATTAAGGTTGGAAAAGGTCATCTAGCCCAACCATCTACCCAGCGCTACCATGACCACTAAACCATGTCCTGAAGTGCCACATCTGTATGTTTTTTTGAACATTTCCACGGTTGATGACTTTACCACTTCCCTGAGGCAGCCCATTCCAATGCCTCATCGCGCTTTCAGTAAAGAATTTTTTCCTAGCATCTAACGTAAACCTCCCCTGGTGCAGCTTGAGGCCATTTCCTCATGTCCCATCATTAATAACTTGGGAGAAGAGATTACAGTTGAACAGTTTCCTGCCTTTCCAAACATGATATATAGAAATACAAAAGAATTAGAATGGCTCTTGAAAATGCTGATGAAGTTTTTTTAAAAATTATTTCTGATACTTCAGTCCTCAGACTTGGACAATTTTGGTTTTAATCCATGCATCTATTTTTAAAACTCACAGTTTTCAAGATACATGACCTTTCTCTGTTTTGACTACATTTTGTGCTCCTATGACCCAGCTAAAGCTATTCATCATATAATAGAATGGCCTAGGCTGGAAGGGACCTTAGAAATGATTTTAATCCAGCCTCCCTGTCACCAGGAACGCCATCTCTCGACTAGATCAGGCAACACAGGGGGACCAAACGGGAATCAAACCCGTGACCTTGGCATTGTTAGCACCATGCTCAACTGACTGAGCTAACCAGCCCCTCAGAAGTTGATAATGAGGCCTACAATTGTTTCCTACTGTTTTTAAGTATAAACCAAACATCTCTTTCTCAACTGTTGAACACATTCCACAACATTGCATACTGATGCAAGCTCTGTAAAGACTCTGTTCTCACACTATGAAGCAGAATAATTAGAGATCCATATGTCAACTCTAAAAATATTCCATTTTGCTTCTAAGATCAAAATTATAATTTCTATAATTGATGATGAAAATTATTGAAGCTAGGTAGGATATGGAATATATTTATGAAAATATATTAGCTCTGTCACTGCAAAAAATGGAAATAACTGCAGAGTTCACAGTGATATGCCTTCAAATATTGATATAATCACAGTACGATAAGATTGTAACTGCATTAGTAGATATATACAGGGAAAGAATAAGTGGTCAGCATCTGCACTAAATGTGCAGATTGAGTTTATATTTCAGACTATCATGGACTAAATATCCATTATTTTTTGGAAACTATTAGTCATGTTTTAAGAGTGTATCTATCAGCTTAGCTATATTTGAAAGATATGCTGTCCATAAGCACCAGCACAATTCTATGTGAACTCAGGAAGTTTAAACAAGGACTTTTGAAAAATTCACTTCAAAATCTATTTTACTTTACTTTTTATAGCACTAATGTGGACTTGCCATCTACTAATCTTTTGCAAAGCCCAGTAATTGTTCTGTTTTCTTCCTTGAAACTTCAAGTAGTCATTCCACACCATTAAGTCTTCAGGTATAAGATGTTATAAGATCATTGAGATCTAGATTTTTTTATTTAGTATTAAAATCACTGTTGAAGTCAGACATTGCAAATAACCATAAGAATTAATCATAGAATCATAGAACAATTCAGGTTGGAAAAGACCCTTGGGATCATCGAGTCCTTCCATGAACCCTACACTACAAGTTCATCCCTAAACCATATCACCCAACACCACATCTAAGCGATACTTAAACACATCCAGGGATGGCAACTCAATGACCTCCCTAGGCAGTCTATTCCAGTGTCTGACCACTCTTTCTGTGAAGAATTTCTTCCTAATGTCCAGCCTAAACTTGCCCTGTTGCAACATGAAACCGTTCCCCCTGGTTCTGTCCCAAATTACCTGTGAGAAGAGACCAGCAACAACCTCTCTACCAACCTCTCTACAATGTCCTTTCAAGTAATTGTAGAGCATGATGAGATTCCCCCTCAGCCTCCTCTTTGTCAAACTGAACAGACCCAGCTCCCTTAATTGCTCCTCATAAGATCTATTCTCCAGGCCCTTCATCAGCTTTGTTGCCCTCTTCTGCACTCGCTCCAACACCTCGATATCTCTCTTATACTGAGGTGACCAAAACTGAACATAATACTCAAGGTCCGGCCTCACCAGTGCTGAATACAAGGGGACAATCACCTCCCTTCCTCTGCTGGTCACAAAATTTCTAATACAAGCGAGAATGCCGTTGGCCTTCTTGGCCACCTGGGCACACTGCTGGCTCATATTTGATCGACTGTCATGGTTGCATTCAAAGCTTTGTCAAAGTCTGTTTAAGACCATTGCAAAATATTCAGTGATCATAGAATCATAAAATCACAAAATCATAGAATCAATCATAGAATCGTGGTATCATAGATTCATAGAATCATAGTATCATAGATTCATAGAATAATAATATCATAGATTCATAGAATTATAGAATGTTTTGGGTTGGAAAGGACCTTTACAGCTCATCTAGTGCAACCCCCCTGCAGTTAGTAAGGACATCTTTAGCTACATTAGGTTGCTCAGAACCCCATACAACCTCACCTTCATGTTTCCAGGGATGGAGCTTCTACCACTTCTCTCGGCAACGTGTTCCAATGTTTCATCATTGTCATAGTAAAAAATTTCTTTCATATAGCTAGTCTAAGTCTACCTTTTTTTAGTTTAAAATCACTCTCCCTTGTCCTGTCACTACAGGTCCTGTTAAAAAGTGCTTCCTCTTCTTTTATATAAGCCCCTTGAGGCTCTCCCTAGAGCCTTCTCCAGACTGAGCAACCCCAACTTTCTCAGTCTTTCTTCATAGGAGAGATACTCTGGACCTCTGATCATCTTTGTGACTCTCCTCTGGACTTGACTCAACAGGTTCACATTCTTCTTATGTTGGGAAGACCAGAGCTGGACATAGTAATATGGGTGTGTTCTCACAAGAGCTGAGTGAAGGGGAAGAATCACCTCCCTTGACTTGCTGGCTAGAGTTCTGCTGCTGCAGCCTAGGATATGGTTGGCTTTCTGGACTGAGAATGCATGTTGCTGGGTCACGTTGAGCTTCTATTCAGTCGAAACACCCAAGTCCTTCTCAATAGACTGCTCTCAATCCCTTATCTCCCAGCCTGTGTTGAAGCTGGAGATTGCCCTTATGCAGGTGCAGGACCTTACACTTGGCCTTGTAGATCCTAATAAGATTCACAAGGAGTCACTTTTTGAGCTTGTCCAGGTCCCTCTGGATGGCATCCTGTCCCTCAGGTGTGTCAGCTGCACCACTCATGTTGGTGTCATCTGAAAATTTGCTGAGGGTGTACTCAATCCCACTATGTCATTTCTGAAGAACATTGGTCCCGGTACAGACCTCTGAGGGACGTTGTTTGTCACTGATCTCCATTTGGACATCAAGCCATTGACCACTACACTTTGGACCATCCATCTAGTTTCCTGACTACCAAATAACCCACCCATCAAATCCATATCTCTTTAGTTTACAGGGAAGGATGTTCTGCTGGACCATATCAACGCCTTTACAGAAGTTCCAACAGATCACATCCATAGCTCTTCCTTTGTAGTCACTCCATCATAGAAGATAGCTAAGTTGGTCAGGCAGGACTTGTTCTTGGTGAAGCTAGACTGACTGTCTTGAATCCCCTCCCTGGTTTCCCTGGGCCTTAGCAGAGCTTCTAGGAGAATCTGTTTCATGATCTTCCCAGGCACAGAGCTGAGGCTGACAGGTCAGTAGGTCCCAAGGTCCCTTCTACCCTTTTTTAAAATGGGTGCAATATTTTCCTTCTTCTAGTTAGAAGAAGGGACTGCCACAACTTTTCAGATATCATGGAAAGTGTCTTGGCAACTATGTCAGTAAATTCCCTCAGGACTCTGGGATGCAGCTCATCAGGTCCCATAGAATTATATACATTCAAGTTCCTCAGCTGGTCAAAAATCTGATCTTCTTTTACACTGGGGGGGACTTTGCTCCCCCAGTCCCTGTCTTGGGGTCCATTCCCTTGAGATGTGTGGGAAGAGACATTGCCAGTGAAGACTAAGACAAAAACATCTAGTACCTCAACAAAATGATTTAGTACCTCACTCTTCTTGCGTGTTGTTACTAGCTTTCCAGTCTTACTCCTGAAGGAGGTATTCTTCCTTTGACCTTCCCTTTCTGGCTGACATACCTGTAGAAACCCTTATTACTCTTTGACTCTTTTGCTAAGTTAAGCTCCAGCTGGACCTTGGCCTTTCTGACCCCATCTCTACATAACTGGGCAGTGACTTCATACTCGTCCCAGGATACCTGTCCCTGCTTCCATTGCTTGTGGATTTCCTTCTTGCCCTTTAGGTTGACCAGCAAGTCTAAACTTGTCCATGCCCATGTCTTCTTTTCCTTGCCCAGCTTCTTACACCTGAGGATTGAGAGTTCTTATGCCCTTAAAGATCTACCAACTCTGTTCTCTGTTCTCTTCCGTTGTTCTTGAGGGCAATTTTCCAGGGGGTCCTCTTGACTAACTCCTTGAAGAGCTGGAAACTTACTTTCCTAAAATTCAGGGTCCTGACCTTACTCTTGACACATATTCCTTAGGACTGTGAACTGCACCAGTGTATGATTACTGCATTGCAGACTGCCTCCAGTCTTAATGTCACCAATTACCTCACTTGTGTCACTGACCATTAGGTCCAGTATTGCAGCCCCTCTAGTAGGGCTGTCCATAACCTGGCCCAACAAGTCATTCTCCATGAATTCCAGGAGTATCCTGGATTGCCTGCATCTTACTGTGCTACCTTCCCCGCAGATGCTGGGGTAGTTGAAGTCCCTTAGTAGGATGAGAGCCCACGAGGGTGAAACCTCCTGTAGCTGGAGCAAGAAGGCTTTTACAATAGGCTCCCCTTGATCTGGCAGCCAGTAGTTGACACCAACTACAAGGTTACCTCATTCTCTATTTCTTACCTGTAAGTTTACAACCTGCTTATGGCTATTCTTCAGGGACAGATCTTGACACTGTTCATTTCTTGATGTAGAGGGGCAATGTCTTCTTCCTTCACAGCCTGTAGGCTTTGATAACTGCATGACACTCTTGGGATTTATTCCAACAAGTTTCAGTAATGGCAACTAGGTTGTAGCTTTCTAGCAGCATGGCGGCTTCCATGTCCTCCTGTGTGTTGCCCATGCTGCATACATTCGTGTAGAGGCACTTCAGCTGGGCTGTTGGCCATATCTCCTTTTAAGAGGAGCACCCCTTAAGTCCTTTGTGGCATTTCACTGGTGTTTCCTTTTTGGCACTTACTACCTCAAGAACACCTGAGTCATCTCTGTAAGACTTCAGGTGTTCTCCAGTGTACTCAGCATGTCTCAGAGAAACACGCTGAGGGTTCTCACTAAAAATTTGTCCCTACAGCTTTGGTGTGTCATCCCACAGCTTGTCACAGTCAAGCCTAATATTATCCCTCTCAATCTTCAAGCCTAGTTTAAAGCTTTGGCAATGAGCCCTGTAAGTTGCTAGTTAAAGACCCACTCCCCCCCTTGGAGAAAAGTATATACCATCACATGTGAGCAAGCCTAGTGTCATATAGGCCATCCCATTAACAAAAAAATCCCAAACGATGGTGGTGACACCAGCCATGGAGCCGTGCACTAATAGACTGAGCCTGTATGTTTCTTCCAGTGTTGCTACCTCCAACTGTAAGGAAAGACGAAAAAATAACCTGTGCCCTGGATTCCCTTACCAATTTCTTTTGATGTCTCTTAGACTATGCATTGGGGCTTCATCACCATCTACATGGAAGAGCAGTACTGAGTAATAGTCCAAGGGCAGAACCAAGCTAGGAATTTTCCTAGTGATGTCATTAACTGAAACCCCAGGGAGGCAGCAGACCTCCCCAAGAGGAGGATCTATCCAGCATATTCGACCCTCTGTTCCCCTCAGACGGGAGTTGCCTGCAAATCTAACCCATATTTTCTTCCTTGTCGAGGTGGTTGTCATACAGGATGTAGGCCTTTCTGACCTTGGCGACACCTCTGGTGTAGATGGACCATCATTCATTGACTGATCCTCCACATCCAGAACCTCATACTTGTTGTACAGAGACCCCTAGGGGGGCAACAAGAGGATTTGCCTACCACCCTGAGTGTGGACTTGTTTCCATTCCATGTTGTGAGTCTAGCTTAAAGTCAAAGCCCAAATCTTTCAATGAATAATTACACTGTGAAAAATTGCAATTTCCTCGTGATTTTGTTATACTGAAAATAAAAATGGCCACTAAATACCTCCACTTAAGCTGAATACTGAAACTATGATAAAGGCATAAGATGACAAGCCAACAGTTCGCTATGCTAAAGTACAAGACAAAACTGCAAAAGCTGAAGAAACTAAAGAAAAAAAATAAATTAAAAGTTAGTAAAGCAAAAGAAAAAAACCAATGAAACAACAAAACTATGTATACACACATTTTATGCATATGCACATGCCCAGAGGTGCATACATACACATAGGTACTCACGGAGAGGTATTAATTGATCCCTATATATATGTATATGAGTATATGTTTGAATATGCATACATGGTTGGAAAATCCAAGGATCCCTTCCAAGGGAAGGGATGTCATCCAGGAGGACCTCGACAGGCTTGAGAAATGGGCCAGTGCAAACTGCATGAGCTTCAACAAGTCAAAATGCAAGGTCCTGCACCTCGGCTGGGCTAATCCCGGGCACAAATACAAACTGGGCACGGAGTGGGTTGAAAGTAGCCCTGAGGAGAAGCATTTGGAGGTGTTGATAGATGAGAAGCTCAACATGAGCCGGCAGTGTGCTCATGCAGCCCAGAAGGCCACATCCTGGTGTGCCTCAAGAGAGTCTGGCCAGCAGATCAAGAGAGGTGACTCTCCTCCTTTACTCTGCTCTTGTGAGACCCCCACCTCAGATACCGCATCCATTTCTGGTGTCCCCACTGTAAAAGGAACATAGATCTCTTGGAACGAGTTAAGGGGAGGGTCACAAAGATGATCCAGGGGCTGGAGTATCTCTGCTATGAGGGTAGGCTAAGGAAGTTGGTATTGTTCAGTCTGGAAAAGAGAAGATCCCAGGGGTACCTTATAATTGCCTTCCAATACCTAAAGGGAACCTACAGGAAGGCTGGGGAGGGACTTTTTACAAGAGTGCCCAGTGACAGAGCAAGGGGAAATTGATTTAAATTGAAAGAAAACAGATTGAGGTTGCATCTTTGGAAAAAATTCTTCAGAACAGGAGTGGCAAGACTCTGGAATAAATTTTCCAGAGAAGTTGTGGATGGCCCCTCCCCTGAGGGGTTCAAGGCCAGGCTGGGTGAGGCTTTGAGTAACCTGGTCTAGTTGAGAGGCATCCCTGCCCATGGCTGAGAGGTTAGATTAGATGATTTCTAAGGTTCCTTCCAACCTAGGCCATTCTATGATTCTATGATTCCATGATTCTATGATTCTACGATATAATTAACAAATAATTATAGGAAGTCTTATTTTTTACCTTATATTCCTGACTTCTGTAAATGTCCCCACTACATTCCCTCCTTTTTTTGTTACCACCGCAGAAGCCATTTTTCATTTTCGCAGTTTCTCTATTTTTCATATTTTGCTATTTTTCCTTCTATTCATTGTTTTTCCAGTTTCTTCCCTCCCTCTCCTGTTATTTCCGGTGATGTTGACTCTTGCTCACTCAAAGAAGCATTTTAACCCTTCTCCATGGATTAAAAGAGGACTGGTGTCAAGGTGTCAAGTTTTTATTGCCTGTACACAGAAAAGGTTAGAAAAGCAGCATGACCCAGAGTGGCAGGATGCTCTACTTCACACTTTTCCTCTGGCATGCTCCTGGCTGGGTTGGTGCTAGAAGTAAAGCTCTTATCTCCTTTCAACAGCTGTTGAGAACCTAGTGATTAGGAAAGAAGCCAGCCATCAGCAGTCTTGGTTTTAGGGTCTTCTTTGCTCTCCTTGGCTCCCTGCTAAGTCTAGACCAGCCTGAATCATCCTTAAGATATATATCCATAATCATCATAAGACATACATACATTTGTATGAGAGTAGTTTTGTCTTACCGTATGTTATTGCACACCTTGTACATGTAGTGTGTAAACAGAGGTGGAAGTGATGAGAACAATGCACAACTTCAGTTTGAAATTGTTTACATATTTGTAAATGCAGACTGTTCTGACCAGTCTCAGTGCTGTCTGTAAGAAACAGCTCACTCCTAGTTACACCCATGCTTTACTAAGCTTTATAAGGTGCTTTCATTTCTTTGTGACTTCAAGCTAGGCTCTAAACTTTTTAGGTATGTATTTTGTGTGGTTTTCTGGCAGTACTCATTCCACAAAGTGCCCACTTTTCAGTCTTAGAAATGCAAAAGCATGAGAAGCCAGTAGCCTCATCTGACAATAAAGTGGGTTTTCTACACCCTACCCCTTAAGCTGATACACCCATATAGGTAGCAGCAGGGTGACGAACACTTAGAATCATCTTTCCTAGTGACAGAACGTTTCAAAGACAGTTAAAGGACAAATGTGACATTTAAAATTAACAGTGATGTGTTGTAACAAACGTGGCACTCCGCCCGGATTTCTGCCATAAAGTTAATTGATTTTCGTGGTTGTGATAACACTTTACAACAATAGGAATTCCACTGCAATTTCAACTGGGATGTGAAAGCGTGCATACAAACAGAAACACAATTAAAAGGGATAACTGCTGGATACACATACATGTTATTTACGTTTGTGTGTGTACATACGTGTATACATGTGTGTTCGTGCAGAGATACAGTGATGAAAGTATAAAGAAACTCCTAAAATTTCAGTGATGAAGCTGAAGAAATCCACGTTAGATGTAAGCATCTAAAATACACTGAGGATTTACATTCTATTCCCAACCATCTATTTCCGTCTCCTGCTGCCCCATCTCAGTCTTGAATTATATACTACCAAATATGTCTAAGTTTTTTAAAAAGGCAGTTAAAAAAGACAGATTCTCTACTGTCTCCTCTAAGTTGTTTAAAACAAGTTTGTGAATCTTGACAATAATAATAATGCAAGGAAAAAAAGACTGCATACATACACAAAAAAGTAAAAGCTTAAAATTAATGTAATGACAATGGTATTTGTAATTCTGGTGCTAACAGATTGTGTTCTAACATAAGAGACTGCAGAAATAAAGGAAACAATTGTTAAATAATTGTTTTTAAATTACATATACCATTTAGAAATATTTATTAAATGATCAATATTTATTAAATGATCAATTAACCACACAGAAAACAAGAAGATAAATGGTAGTAAATGAGTATAGAAGAATAGAAGAGAGATATAAAGGTTAACATATGTATATCAGTTATACAGTTTTAATATCTGGCTTGGTTGGAGTCTTTGTTTTGCTGTTAAATTTTCTAAAGTCAGCACAGTTGATGCTTCAGGAAGCACAAAATTCAGGAGGAGATAATGAAAGAAAAATAGTACATATATATATATATACATTCATTAAATGTATCCACCTCCCTCACTCATATAGAGATTTTCCCAAAACCCTATCTGTTTAAAACAAAAAGAAAATCCTGTGTGTTTTTATCACACAGATTTTGTTCTTCATCATCTACAAAAATGCCCTAAATGCTAAGTGATGAAACTGATATTAAAGGTCAAGATTTTGTGTTTCAAAATCCAGTGAATCCTACCATCAGTTAAAACTGTCAGAGATGGCAAAGATAATTGAATCAGTTACAGGCAGTGGATCAATAGTGACAGAGAGACAGTGGCTGTGCATTTCACATTATGAAGATTCCCACAGTGAAAAGACAGATGTATGATGTACAGGAGTCTGTAGGATTTTCCTAAAAAAAGCCTTTTCCAGTTCAGTTGAAAAACTGAACACTTGAAAATTCTGAGTGACCAAAAATGCAAATAAAGTATTTTGTTTTATAAATTTTATCATTTTTAGTGTAAATAGTAATTATTTCATCTTTCTTTGAATGTGTTTAATATATACTTCTAAAATGGGAAACCATTTTTCACATAATCCAAAACTTTTATGGAAGTAAGAAACTCAAAAATATTTAAAATATTTTAGAGGATTTTCACCAATATTTTAAACTCAATATTTTTCAACTGAGAGCTAGTAAATTATTTTCATTAACAAAAAAGTTTTATTAATATAGATCATATGCAATGAATTGTACGTATGTTGCACTGGCTGTTTCTATTGTTTTTCTTCCTCTTTAAAATTTTATCTTAATTACTACTTTTCTATCTTTAAAATAACTTTTTAATGGCATTAATAATTCAGTAATTTCTAGAGAAGAAAAATCTGAAAAATAAAGATATTGCGGTTCGTATATAGATCTTCAAGTTTCTAAAGCTGGATATGATACTAGAAAAAAACAACTCAAGAACGGGAAGACCCCAATCATAGCTGAAGTTTTGAAGAGGTTAATTTTCAGGAAAAGGAGGTTGATTCAAACTTATCCTTGATTTTTTTTCTAAGCAATGTATCCATTCCTGATTTTGCAAAACATACTCGTATATCAGAGCATATTCTTTAATCTACATTTATATGTAACGATCTTGTTGTTTAAATATACAAAGCAGTAGCTGCCTGTTCTTACACGAAATATATTGTTAAAATATTTTTTTCCAATAATATCTGATTACTTAAATAAAAGAACTGGGAGTATGAATACAGCACATCCCTTTGTCTACCCTACCGTGATGCCTGCTAAATGAGTATAGGGAACTAATTTACATAAACAATTATCTATAACAAGTGTTTAAATAGTGCAGTTAGTGATGCTTATTTAAAAAATAGAGATAATGAGAATTCTTTTATTCAAGCCAAAAAAAAAAATTATGAAGAAAACTGACCAACCTCCCAGAAGAAAGGTCAGCCAACTAACCACACAAAAAAGGTGGGCAAGAAAAATAAAATTGGAGCTTGCAAAATCACTCTTGCAAATTTTCAGAATATGAGGGTGACAAGAAGCAATTCACAGAAGACATCAGAGAATCATGTGTGGCAAAGACAAGATATGAAATGTTCTCATCAAGGTAATTTCTTTGTATTAAGTTATTTCTGATTTTTCTTTGTTTGCATTTTATAAATAATGTGTGTTGGCTCAGCAGACATACAAACACATGAAGCTTAGCCGTGGCAATATTTACATGCATTTGTTGCATTAGTGCAGGGAAAGACAAACACTTTTTACTGAGATTAAAAGCTATCACCGCAAGAGTGGCTTTTATAAACAGAGGAAGTTTTGACTAAGTTCTGCAGAATCTCTGTATCTCTAGAACTTACAGACAAGAGAGATCCACTCTGATTCCTGTCACCTAATTTTCTTAGTTTCTTTCACCATCGCAGTTGAGCAAAAGAAAGAGCAAAAGTGGATTTAACTTTAAAACAGCATAAGGATTGACCTTGAATTTGGGAAACAAAACTTGGAAAATGGAGGAGATATTACATAAATCCTCACTATGCCAGTCTCTTGCAGATGGAAAACCGGAACCACATGAATTTCCTTCACACATGTCCAGTAAGACAGCATGCTACTGAAGAAAAATAAGATGTAGTATCACTCTTATATGCTTTCAGCTTCAGGTATCTAGACATCTCAAAATGAGCTGTCCTGTAGAAGTTAAATGAGAAGACAAATGTGGATAGGATGTTCAGCACTACAGGTGAAAGGCTACACTTTAATTTGGCAAAGTATGTTTAAATTAGGCCTTATAATAGGTTGGTTCCCCATTATTTTGTGCCATTAACTTGGTTTTAGAGAATACTTTAAAACACCTTCACTTGTTAAATCTTTTGCAGCCAGCTGATTGTCTCCCTAACAGAAAATGAGAGGCAAAATGTCAAGAAGAGCAAGGATTATCTTAACCTTGTACTACAGTGATCAGAACTCTGCTCGAAGTCAATGATTGCAAAACTTGTTCAGAATAACCTGATGACTCAGTCTCCCAGAATGCTAATCTTCAAAATCAGTGCAGCAAGAGACAAGAGGATTAAAAGACACATTCAATTGTAATGAGATCCGTCATTACAGGCAGAACACAGTCCGTTGATATGTCTGCCATGTGTAATTGCTTTTACATTAAAATTTTATTTAGCTCAAGAATTTAGAATCATTGTTCTCTAAATAAAATTTGCCTGTTGTTTTCATTTTATTCTTGTAACTTAACTAAGTTGTTAATAAAGCTCCCAGTTTTCTGCAGGTACTTGCGTAGTATCTTCAATTTATACAGACGATTTTATTTTTTTTTTAATGAGAAGTGGAGCTTGGCTGCATAGCTTCTTCATATTATTCACTACATTTTTTTCTTTTTAATGTTCAAAAAGTTTGCTTTATTCTGAAACTTGGTTCTTCCTGCTTTCTTTAAGTAGAGCAAACCTACTTCCTTTAAGTAGAGCAAACCTGCTTTCTTTAAGCAGAGCTCCTTATTTCCCTCAGAATTGTTCCCTGCCTCTGGCAAATGCATGTACAATGTGGACTGAGCATATGCAGTCTGCTACTGGATTATGCTCCCCTTCTGAAGACCAAGTGGTTAAGAGAAGTGTGGGGTATTAGTACTTTGAATTTATTTTTTTTTTGAGCAATGGAGAATTAAACAAGTCTTCAAATGATATTTTTTCTCCTTGGCTTTACTTTGTACTTTCAGTTCATTCAGAGAAAATTATTGCATTTTGTCTCCAGCAAAACAAATTCTCAATTTATTTGGGGTGGGGAAAAGCAAAGGATACTCTGCATGATTAATTAGACTAAAGTATGCGCTAAGCAAATAAGCAAATAAGCAACAGCGCCAAATTATACATGATTCACATCCAGTTTGTCTAAGAAGTGAAATACAGTTTGGAAATACACAGCTTTCCATCAAGTCCTTCTTTATACACAAGGCACTAATTCTCATTTAAGCCACATAACATTTTGTTTTTATCATTGAAACTGAAAAACAAAGCTGGCAAACATTTATGAATCTTAATTAACCATTTTAAAACATTGTATAGCAACAGTCCTAAAACATACTAACTTTTCTTGTGCTTCCCCTTTCCATCTCTTGCTTACACACTGTGTAAAAGTACATTTTTGTTTCATTTATGGATGAGTTTCCTTGAAAGCATACTATGTTTGGAAGAGTGTTAAAATGATGACAGATGCAGGATTCTAAGAAATTCAAGGCAAACTATATGATCCTCAGAGAAGTTAAGGTAATCAAGAGAAGAGACTTGGAAAAAAATAATTGTATAATACTACAAAATGACTGTAATTACAATTATCTTTGTTTTCAGTTTCTCCCTCTCATACAGCCTCCCTGGGAAGTTTAAAAGCAAGATAGCTGATGTAGATGACTGAACACTCTAACATAGGTGTCATATGACATGCCTGAAAGCATCAGCAGCAAATTGACCACTGAGGTACATGGCTCTTCTGACATTCAGTGAATGACACCATTTCTCCTGAGCTGCTCTTGATAGAATCCAAGGAATGAAAATATAAATGAATTATACAAAACCAGAAAGTATATTCTTTGGCAATGAGAAGGGATTAGCAGAAGGGATCTTCAGTTGCATGTTGTCTATTTTTTCCTGGCTGAATTACAGACTCAGGAAAAGTTTACTGCTTTCTAAGACTGTGCTTTCTGAATTTTGTTTCTGTCTCAGCTGAGCATGACAGAGGAAAAGAGGGGAAGAGAGGAGACAAAGGCACGAGAGGAAAGAAAGCGGGAGAAATAACCACCTCTATGGAGTGGTTACTAAGCTATGTGCCAAATATTCATAACACAAAACATAGACTGTTACAGTAGTGTCATAATTATCAGCTGGAAACTTGCCATACAACATATAAAAATAGCCATGTGCCATCTGGTAATAAATTTTTCCCAGGCAAAATGGAAATTAAGGGCTACAGCAAAACTGTAATTCCTTACCCTGGGAGAGTGGTAGAACAAGCATATACCACTTGTTGGTATATTTGTTTCCTAGATGTGTACTTTGATATTAAAATAATAAAGCAAATAAAATTTTCTTATATTGTAGAACATGTCTCACTTAGGAATATAAGGCAGTTTATAAAAGGAACAGAACATCCTTAATAACAAACACTGATTACTTTTCTTTGGGCTTCAGCTTTCACTCTGCTTTCCTATCTGCTGTTGCAATGACATTTTGAGTGCAGAGCTAGAATGTCAGCCCTTAATACAAAAATCACAACTTTAAAAATGGAGTACCTTATACTTTTATACATGCTAATTTACAGATGATATTGTGTGCAAATTTCCTTATATATTTCACATTTATGCAGTATTTCATGTTTTCTTCTGCATGTAAGCAATAACTTATTTATTTTTACATAGTACATAGCCTCTTCAAGTACCCTCATTCTGTTTACATTTACACATTTTACTAGGCAAGATACAATTTATACTTTAATTGATTTATATATTATTTTTAAATTTTCGTTCAGGTGAAGAGAGCATGAGGACAGACATAAATAATGACGAATGGTGATACAGTCTTTCAATTGCTAGCAGTATATATCTCTCATTAGCAAGAAATTACTTGCAGGATGTGCCTGAAGAGTTTAATATAGTTGTACTACTCCAGATCTTCGTTTAATGTATGATTGCAGGGTTTAAAAACTGTCAGAACTTACTTATGCCAAATTTGCTATGATTAACTGCTTTAACTGCATATATAAATGTTTGCATCCTAAATGCAATGGCTTCTTGATGTCTTAATTCTATGAGCGTTGGCATTGCTTCTTTCCTAAACAGGCTTCCACTGTTTCAGTCCTGGAGACTAGCATGTGCTGAAACTGGTCCATTTTTTTTCCTTGTTGTACTGCATTTATTATTTGTGTGCAAGGTCTTGTCATAAACGGAGATGAAAAAGGTGCTTTTTCCTTGATGAATGTTTCCAATCATGACTTTGGTGAAAGTGTTTTGCCTTGTCTAGTAATCCTTTGCCTGTCTCTTACTGCTTCTGCCGGACTGGTAGAGCACAAAGGTTTTAGTTAGTTAGTTTAACTAGTTTAGCTAGTCTTGGCAAATAGCTGAAGCCAATTAAAGCTCTTTCTTCTTCAGTTCAGACTGAAAGAAGGGGTTTGCGTCCATCTGCTACCTTTGATATAGTCCACTGTACATCATAGGCTATTATTATTCAGTGTAATACCCAAACGCATGGGTTCAAATGAATGCAGCACCTTTGCTTAATACTTGTTACAGATCACTGAGGGACGTGTTGCTGTATCCCAGCATCTCTTATACAAAAGGCTTTTCAAAAGGGATCTCTTAGTTCACTGTGAAAACAAGGGGAACTTAAAGAGTACTGTTGCTCCTTGGTTCCCTGCTCTTGCCCTACAGCTATACACTTCAATCTTGTTTAAAGCAATACAGATAAAAAGCTCACGGTTTCTTTCCTTTCCCTTCAGGAGCCAGGACCTGAAGTTATGGTAAATTTGAGTGGAGTTCCTGAATAGCCCATACTCCATATGAAAAAAAATCTCATAATGGCTGTGACTGCTGGAACTCTTAAGGACTCTGCCACCCTGTGGGATCAGTCTTGTTTCCTCTAACTGGAAGATTTCTGACTGTACTGCTGCTGGACTGAATTGAAGGTCAATAGTCTAGTTTGAAAGCAACTTAAAGTCCCAGTGTATTGCAATGAATAAGACATTTTTCCACAATTAGAAAAACCTCATGTTTATGGGCCAGAAGCTCTACCTTCTTGCCTTGTTTTGAGGATTCAGCAAATTAAATTATTTCTTAGTGAAGTGTAAATGTGGACTGCCACTAAGCTTACCTTAGCAAGTGCAGTGTGTTGAAACTGTGTAATTTCTTTTAGATTGTGACATTCCCTAAAGTTATCTTGAAAAAAACAGCCTTTATTTAGCTAATAATATTATTTCACATTTAGGCAGATTCTGAGATATTTGAAACCATCAATAATTAGCCTTTGAATCATCAGTACCTTAACTTTCAACGCAAACCCTCCTATTACTTTTACCTACCACAGGTGTCAAGAAGCCAAAGAGCAACACCACCATCATTTAACAGAAGAACGGTAGCAGGTCAATATTGCTCTGCCATGAAACAAAACTCTATCAACACTAAAGAGAAAATTTGCTTTACATGAAATTATATAAAAATATTTTTTTTAAAATTTAAATACTAAAACGTATTTCATATTTATCTATCAATAGTAAACATTGTTTCATAGATTTTTAAAGGCCAAAAATAAAATTGAGAGAAAGGTAAACTGATGGAAGGTCTCATTTTTGCCACCCTTTCTATTCAATTTATCTTAAGAGTCACTGTGGTTACTGTCAGCCTGATCTGTAATAGTATTAAATGGGACATTGTTAGTTAACTGTGATGCTTAGAACTTAAAGTCAAAATTAGGTTTTCAAAGGAAATTCAGAAAACTACACAGTACATTTCCATCACTTTTGACAAGATGTAGTAGTAAGCAAAGGAAGACGTCAATCACAGCATTGTTTGAAGGAGCTTATGTACACATATGGAGGGAAGGGTGTTGTACAACTCTTTGAAGATTCCTTCCCTCTCAAATAACTTCTGGCTGGTGTCAGAAAATGAACCATCCAAGAAGACTGCCTCCTGCTAAGAAAAGTAACAGAAAAAGATGCTGGAAAGAGGTGATGGAAACCCCATCCCCGGAAGTTTTTAAGGCCAGGCTGGATGGGGCTCTGGGCAAACTGGTCTAGTGGAGGATATCCCTGCCCATGGCAGGGGAGTTGGAACTAGATTATCTTTAAGATCCCTTTCAACCCTGACAATTCTATGATTCTATGAAAGCTTGAAGACTCAACTGAAGCTTAATGAGCATCATTTGAATTTTGACTAACATATCACATAGTAGTGCCACCAATAAAAACATGATAATGAGGCATGAATCATAGAATTGTAGAATCACAGAATAATAGAATGTTAGGGGTTGGAAGGTATTTCTAGAGATCATCTAGTCCAATCACCTGCCAGAGCAGGATGACCTAGGGCAGGACACACAGGAATATATGCAGACAGGTTTTGAAACTCTGCAGAGAAGGAGACTACACAACCTCACTGGGCCACCTGTTCCAGTGCTCCATCACCCTCACAGTAAAGATCTTTCTCTCCATATTGAGGTGGAACTTCCTATGTTCTATGTTACACTCATTATTCCTTGTCCTATTACCAGGTACCACTGAAAAGCCACTGGCCCCTTCCTCTTGACATCCACTTTTCAGGTACTTATATAGATTACTAAGATTCTCTCTCAGCCTAAACAGCCCCAGTTCTCTCAGCCTTTTTCTATAGGAGAGATGTTCAAGTCCCTTCATCATCCTCCTAGCTCTCCATTGGACTTTCTGTAGTGGGTCCCTGTCTCTCTTGAATTGCAGAGCCCAAAACTGGACACAGTACTCCAGGTGTGGTCTCACCAGGGAATAGTAGAGGGGGAGGAGAACCTCCCTCGCCCTGCTGGACACACTTTTTTTAAAGAACCCAAGGATCCCATTGGCCTTCTTTGCCACCAGGACACATTGCTGTCCCATGGACAACTTACTGTCCACTAAGACTCCAAGGTCTTTCTCCATGAGGCTGATTTCCAGAAGGGCGATCCCTAGTCTGTACCAGCGTCTGCTGTTATTCCTTCTCAGATGCAGGACTCTTGTCCTTACTGAACTTCATGAAGTTCAGCTTTGCCCAGCTCTTCAGCCTGTCTAGATCTCGTTGGATGGCAGCACAGCCTTCCAGTGACAACTTTCTGCTGCAGTTGATGGAAGAACCAAGGAGGAGAGGTGTGATGCTGAACGCTGTATTAACAAACCAAGAATGTCTAGTCATGGATGTTAAGGTTGGGGGCAGTGTTGGCTGTAGTGATCACAACATGTTAGAGTTTAGCATTGTTAGGGTAATAAATAAAATCTCTACCCTGGACTTTAATAGGGCTAACTTTGCCGTCTTTAAAGGTCTGCTCAGAAGCATCCTTTAGTCTTACGAAGAGAGGCTTAGGGAGCCAGAACTGTTTAGCCTGGAGAAGAGGAGCCTGATGGGAGATCTTATCACTTTCTACAACTACCTGAAAGGCAGCCGCTTTGAGACAGATGGTGACCTCTTCTCCCTAGGGAACAGCGGTAAGACAAGAGAGAATGGGTTCAAATTGCAACAGGGGAAGTTCAGACTGGATATTAGGAAAAATTTCTTCACCAAAAGGGTGGTGAAGCATTGGAATGGGTTGCTGAGGGAGGTGATGGAGTCACCACCCCTGGATGTGTTTAAAAAAAAGCTGGATATGGTATTTAAGGAGATGGTTTAGTGTTACAGTGGTGTAGGTCTGTAGGTTGGACTTGATGGTCTTAAGGTCCTTTCCAGCCTTGATGAATCTATGCCTTGCCTCCGTTCTGCCCCCCGCCATCTCTTAGATCATGTTCCTTTTCCGGGCCAAAAGAGGACATGGGATCCCCTTCTTCTCATGCAGCCCACACCTTCTGCCCCTTTCTCAGGGGCAGCAGAGCCTGGCTTCACCAATCTGTCTCCCTTTTGCACTCCTTTATATTTCTTAGTTTTGAGACTTCTTCCTTCAGCCCAGCCACCACATCTTCACCACCTTCAGCTCAGTTCACATCTAATACATGAAAGGCTGCTTTATTTTGCAGTTCAACTTCTGGTCTGTATCTGTAAGCATGAAGAGCATATTACTGGAAGTAGAAAAAGGATTCAGTTTTCAGCATAGTAAGAACAGAAGAGATCTCAGGTAGGATGAAAATGAGCATGACTTATATTTTTTAAATCATACAATCATAGAATCATAGAACAATTCAGGTTGGAAAAGACCCTTGGGATCATCGAGTCTGTCCATGAACCCTACACTACAAGTTCACGCCTAAACCATATCACCCAACACCACATCTAAGCGATACTTAAACACATCCAGGGATGGCGACTCAACCTCCTCCCTAGGCAATCTATTCCAGTGTCTGACCACTCTTTCCGTGAAGAATTTCTTCCTAATGTCCAGGCTAAACTTGCCCTGTTGCAACTTGAAACCATTGCCCCTGGTCCTGTCTCAAATTTCCTGTGAGAAGAGACCAGCACCAACCTCTCTACCAACCTCTCTACAATGTCCTTTCAAGTAATTGTAGAGCATGATGTGGTCCCCCCTCAGCCTCCTCTTTGTCACACTAAACAGTCTCAGCTCCTTCAATCGCTCCTTGTAAGATTTATTCTCCAAGCCCTTCATCAGCTTTGTTGCCCTCTTCTGTACTTGCTCCAACACCTCGATATCTCTCCCATACTGAGGTGCTCAAAACTGAACACAATACTCAAGGTGCGGCCTCGCCAGTGCTGAATACAAGGGGACAATCACCTCCCTTCTTCTGCTGGTCACAAAATTTCTAATACAAGCCAGGATGCCGTTGGCCTTCTTGGCCACCTGGGCACACTGCTGGCTCATATTCGGTTGACGGTCAATTAGAACACCCAGGTCCTTTTCCGCTGTACAGCCTTCCAGCCACCCTTCCCCAAGCCTGTAGCATTGCATGGGGTTGCCGTGACCAAAATGCAGGACCCTACACTTGGCTCTATTGAGTTCCATGCAGTTGGCCTGGGCCCATCGATCCAGTCTGTCCAGGTCCCTCTGTGGAGCCTTTCTACCCTCCAGCAGATCGACACTCCCTCCCAGCTTGGTGTCATCTGCAAACTTGCAGAGGGTGCACTCAATCCCCTCATCAAGATCGTTGATGAATATGTTAAACAGGAGCGGTCCCAGCCCCGAGCCCTGAGGGACACCACGCATGATTTGCCGTCAGCTGGATTTAACTCAATTGACTACAATAATTCCAAGATGCAGAAAAAAAGTCTTTCTATATGTAGTCAATTCAACTGCACAAATCATTCCAGAAATATCTGGTATTATAAACTCAGTTGTGGTTAGAAAAGTGTTGCTAACAGGCTTTATTAAAGTAATCTATGGAAACAGTAGATCCTGAAAAAAAATGTGATCACGAAGCCAGCTACAAGAAGTCATAGGTACGCAGTCATTTAGCTAAAAGGCAAGTTGTTACACTGCACTGTGAGTGCTAATCTCATCAGATCAAGCCATAAATTCAAAATTTTGAACATCTCAAAAATCTGCAGTGTTTTGGTGACAGTGACAAAGTATGAGTTTTGAGCTTCTTGACCTTTACTCCAACGTGGCCAGGCTTGATCAAGTTTCTGTCTGGAAAACATCTAGTTTCATTACTATATTAACTATGTTGGAGCTAACATTTCTCACTTCTCAATGGGGCTCAGACATTGAGGTCTAGTGATTGGCTAGTATATTTTCGCAGCTGTCTTACATCCACCTGATCAGTATCAAGTGTCCGCAAAGAAATCGTATGCTTGTGTAAATCAAGCTTCAAGGATAATGTCTATTTATTTTATTTTCTTCACAACATACCAGTATTTAGGCTAGCACGCATTCTTCTAGCTAATTGGTTTTTCTTGTAATTTCTTTGCCCATTCTGAATAATTCAACCTAATTACAGCAATTTGGCAACTGCTAGAGCTTTACTTATACATCTTTTTCCTGAAGCCTCTCCAACCCTCTCAGCATGAACTTAAAGTGTTTAACAATGTTAAGATGACCTGCATTGGTCTCTGCTCGTTGAAAGGAACTATGTGTTTTGGGTTTATACGGCAAGGGGAGGGTGGAGGGTGGGCTACAGGAGTAGCTTCTGTGAGAACATGCCAGAAACTTTCCCCGTATCAGACTGAGCCTGTTTCAGCTAGCTCCAAGATGGACCTGCTGCTGGGCAAGTCTGAGCCATTCAGTGACAGTGATAGTGTTTCTGTGATAACATATTTAAGAAGGGGAAAAAACTGCTGCACAACAGCAGCTGGGAGAAAGGAGTGACAATATGTGAGATAAACAATTCTGCAGACACCAAGGTCAGTGAAGAAGAAATAGCAGGTATGCTAATTGTTGGACCAGAGATTCCTGCGCATCCCCTGTTGAAGACCATGGTGAGGTAGGCAGTGCCTAGAGCCCATGTAGGTTAATGGTGGTGCAGATACAAACCCTGCAGCCCACAGAGCACTCCACACTGGAGCACCTGGATGTGCCCTGAAGGAGGCTGTGACCTCATGGGTAGCCTGTGCTGGAGAAGGCTCCTGGCAGGACCTGTGACCCCATGGACTATGCTGGAGCGGGCTTTCTGGCACAACCTGTGGTGACACAGGAGCAGTCTATTCCTGAAAGATTGAATCACATTCGATGGACCCACACTAGAGCATTTTGTGAAGAACTACAGCACATGGAAATGACTCACATTGGAGAAGTTTGTGGAGAGCTATCTCCAATGTGTTGGATTCCACACTGAGGAAGGGGAAGAGTGTGAGGAGGAAGGAGCAGCAGAGACAAAGTGTCATGAACTGACTGCAATCCCCATTCCCCATCCCGCTATGCTGCTTGGAGTGAGGAGGGAGAGAAAATTAAGAATGAAGCTGAGCCCAAAAAGAAAGAAGGGGGGCTGAAAGGTGTTTTCAGATGTATATTTCTTATTAACCAACTCTGATTTGATTGGAATAAATTAAATTACTTTCCCCAAGCCAGGTCTTCTTTGCCTGTGACCTTATTTGCTGAGTGATCTCCCTGTTCTTACTATAACCCATGAGGCTTTCATCAATTGTTTTTCACTCCTGTGCAGCTGAGGAGGGGAGTTCCAGAGCAGCTTGGTGGGCGCCTGGTGGCTTGCCAAGGTCAACCTACTACACTGTGTTTTGGAGAGATGAAATTTCACTACTGTATGGGAGTGTAGCCTCATCTTTCTTTCAGCAGTGCAGACTCAGCTTACATGTTCTTGAGAAAGAATCTGGACACTTGCCATCCCTTTTTTTCTGACTTAAGAACACAAAATTTATGGACATGGTAAAGAAAAGAATAGTGTGCAGGCTGGGTTATTCAACTGAATATTTAACAACGATGGCAAGTATCTTTATCATATGAAGCAGGAGGAACAGTCAGAAAGAGTCTGGTATGGCAAATGTTCACTAACAAAGGCAAAAAACTTTGTAAATATGATATGTGACAATCTACCTTCCACTAATATAACACCATATTTAATCTATCAGCCTCTCTTCAGGCAAAACTTTATCAAATTTGGAATTTTATTTAAATATATAGAAGAGCAGGAAGTCCTAGGTAACTCTGCTGTTATCTTCACTAGTTCAGTATCTTAAAGCAAATATTAAGACCACACATTAGAATTAACAAAACAAACTCATAATAAACATCAGCAGACTGTGAAATAGCCTTGTCAGACAAAATTTGACATATTTTTTAGAGATTATGTCCAATTCTTCCTTTGTACTTTCCTTCTGGAAATCATCTGAAATACGGCACTGTTTTATGCTTTACATGAAGTGCCCCAACTGACCTCGTATTACCAATTTCTTAATATTTAAGCTGACAGATGGAGTGTTGGGATTTGAACCAGATACCAGCCTTCTGTTCACATATGCCTAACCCTGTCTTTAGTAAGAGAGCTCTGTGAAAGCCGAGTCCTGGTGAGAATTTCAGACCAGGTTATATTTTTGTAAAATTCTCACCAAGAAATGGCACCAATTTCTTGGGAGTCCATTCCGAATACTAAAGTATGGCTCTTTAAAGATTCACTATCCTCTCAAAAGATTTATTCATCAATTATTGCCTCGCTCTCCTCCAACAAGAGAAGTAAACCAGGATTTCAGTTAATCTTTCCTGAAACATGCATCCAAATAGCAAAATATCATCACATTTCCAGTGAGTCTTTAATGCTATTCTTTGATGTTTCTTTGAAGAGACAGTCAGGCAAGAATATTTTTTTGTTATCATTCATCATATTCTGAATATTCCAGTTGTCATACAAAACAGAGAAGCACATAGTCAGCTACTTGGCTTCTAATAAATGACTGTGATTTCTATATTTATGAAAGCTCTATGACATAATGGGAAGGAGCTTATTAGAACAATAGCTGGAGAGAGATAAAGTGGTTGGCAGCAAGTGAGCTCATTCTTCCTCCCCCTCCCTTTCTTGCCTCCTCTTCCCCGTGTCTCTCATAAAATATATGCCAAAAGGGATGACTATAAAGAAGAGCAGAGAAGCTCGCTCAGTGAGGACTGAGAGATCAGCTCAAGTCTAGGGGCAGGGATTTAATTCAAGGCTCCTTTTGTTGATAGCTGCACTTTGAGCATTTAGTTACTTCATGCCCGTCATCAGCACTAACACGATTGCAATGCTCCAAGTAGAGCCAGACATCAAGCTTTAACAGCATCACAGCATGTAGATTAAAACACCCAACTCTTTATTTTTACTGAAGAACAGACACCTAGCTCCTCGCCTACACAAAATCAGGAGTCTGCTTACTGCCTTTATGCATATGGATCCTGGCTGTTCTTCCAAGACTCATTCAAGAGTAACACAGGTTTATCCAGCAGCTCTAACGGTCTCTTCACAGGTGAGGAGGGGTTAGCGCAGCTAAATACATGATTCATGCTGATAAGGCCAAATAATAAAACTTCATTGTCTCTTTGACCCCTTTAGACAAAACCCCTTTTTACGGAGATGACAAGCTGATGAGGGCAACCCTTCTCCTTTCATGATGCAAATTCTCGTTTTCCCAAAGATCCTATGGAAGATGTCTGAAGATCAGCAAACTCAGGAGAAGGAAGAGAAACTGATCTACAGGAATGAGTTCTGCACATACAAACTTTCTTGTACCACTTTCCCAGCCGCACTCAAAAAACTGGCAAGAATCAAATGCATCAGCATCTTATATCTCTGTCCAAAGATAAAAGTCACACAGAGATTCAAAGGAGAAAAGTCTATCTCGTCACTGCCCATGGATGTAATATCCCGGATACAACATTTTGTTTATCTACTCCCCACTGCTAATGCCTCCACAGAGATAAGTGTTTGTGTTAAGAGGACTCATTTTGCTTTTTCCATGGATCAGCACAAACAAAACAGTTCCTGCTTTCCTATATCACAGAAACTTTGTAAGACACTAGATTAAAATCTGTAGTCTCATAAGTAGGCATTTAAAATCTATAAATACAGTATATTGCTGCAAAGTATATTATGAAATACTTTATCACTGTATAAGGCAAAAATATGTTGCTGTGATGAAACAGAAAAAAACATAATGTCAAATTCTGTTGCTACCTCAGCTCCAACCTCATGATTTCCCTACTAAGAAATACTAGCACAATAAATGGAAAATCGCATGAAGCTTTGCAAAGCCACTGGCAACAGAGAATACAGCAAGTTCTTAAGTCCCTGAGCAAAAGGTTAACATCTCCAGCAGAGTGGCTAAATCCACAAAACTCACTTTCCCTTTTTTTTTTTCTGCAGAGACCTAATAGATTTTCTGTCTTGTCTACTAATTAAATGTTATTCCAAAGGCCAATTGTGTAAAATCGAGCATCAGTTTCAATTCTGATCTTTACAAAGTTGCCTCTAGTTTGTCAAGTAAGGTCTCTCGGTACTACAGTTGTTCTGTTTCACTCTCAACTCAAAGGCAACATATTTTTTTCTCCCTATTGACATTTAAAAATTCACTGAAGCATGGTTGAATGGCATAGTCATGAAAAGATTTAATTTTAAAGATCCTATGTCTTAAAAATAGTGGAAATTAAATCCTTCATATCTGTATGTAAACAGTGGATCTTACCAGAAATTCAGACCTGAAGAAAATTACCTTCTTAGTTTTAAGTGCATGGGCAGTTTCACACTGGGATAATGCAAATCAGAGCATTTTCTTACTAGGGTATGATATGCTTTGGAGCAAATACAGCATAGAGTATGAACATATTAAGCCATTTTAGCTTTAGAAATGAGATCAGGATATAAGTGCTAACTCTTTTTTCTATTACAGCTAGATGTTTTACATGCTGTACTTTTAAGAGATATTTTAATTAACTCCAAATGTTGCTTTAAGTTTTAATGTACTTATGGTATTAATTACCTGACTATTTTATATAACTCCTTCCGTTCCGTTTGCAGATTACAAAAAGTCAGAGCTCCCGGCCATAAGCGGCAGGAGCCTGTCTAGACAGGCCTTGTTAGTTTGGAGTATATTGCAAATAAAGGTGTACCATAATATGTCCCGATAATATTTTAAAACACAGAATATTATGAGGTTCTGTTAGTGATCAAAAAAAATGAAAAAAAATCTTATCAGGGCTCTCAATCTCTGAAAATTTTAATACTCCAGTGTTAGCTTAGGCATGCTTTGGTTTTGTAACGCATCAGCATGTGCTCATCACCACACTGATAATCATGTCTATATATTCAGGTTAATGTAGAATGTCAGATCATATTGCTATATTTTTCATTGTTTCTTTTAAGAATTCGTAGTGTATACAGTTGATTCTGTTACTATAGCTGTTCTGGCTCATAATAAAATATTTCTCACAGTCTGAAATAGGCATCAATACAGTCCATTTTAGAATATGACCATAACAGTTTTCTCCGAATGAGCAGAAGTCTATCCATAAGGATAATGACAATAGACTTTACCAGCCTTATTCCTCATGTATAACATATTAGCAATGAAAAGTTTATGAGAAAATGCAGAACAAACTCACAACTCATTGGGTTTGATCTCTCCTTAAAGCAGAAATAAACAAAAGTGTTCTCTGTGCTATAGTTGGAATATTAATTTTTGAAAAGCTAATCACTTACCATTTTGTGCACATCTTCCCTTGGTCACAATAAAGCTACTAGAATAATGTTTCCTGTGTTAATAGTAAGGTGAACTATTTCCACACCTTCTATGAAATGTAAATACTTTACAATTTTATTCTCACTGGATATCAGTTAATAAATTAAATGAATAGAAGACATGTTTGTAAAAAATAGCTCTAAAGATGGATTTTTGCCACAGTGTCAGGTCAATGCTGAGATTACTTCTACATTATATGATCTAGAGAAAAATAGCAGTTGGTGTGCAAAATTGTCTTCAGCATTATCACGTCCTCAGAAAGAAAACATGGAGAAAATAATTTGATTCAATGAAGGTAATCTTTTTCATCATGTAATATAAGCACCTGTAGATAAACTTCAGATTCAGAGGACAATCTTTCTATGAAAGATTCATGATAAATTAGTTTCTCTCTGGTGCTTCACTGTCCAATATCATCATGTACTAATCAATAACACAGAGGCTTTTTGATTTACTCCATATGAAAATCACAAAAAAATATATTCCTTATCCTGTATAAAGACATCTTGTATTTTTATATATTTTGTCAAACAGTAGCTTGATAGATTTTTCAGGGAAAAAACTTGATGAATTCAGAATCTGGACTATCCTAGAAATTGCTATTTGTAAAGAAGTGTGAAAATTTTATGGGTTCTTCTGATAATTTTCTGACACTTTTGAAACGTTTCCTATCTCTTGTACTAGGGGCTTTGAACACTAGGTAAGTCAGTAAGTCCTCCATTACTGAGCTTACTTTCTTTTATAGGCCCATAAAAACAACAGATCCACAACCGGTTGCAAGTCTCCCTTTGGTTTTGCATTCGGTGAAATGCCAAAGCTGAGAAAGTATTTCATGTCACTTTGAAACAGACTCATAGGATGGGCTATTCTATCTTCAAATTAAACTTCAGTATAGGAATTTTTCATGTCCATGGTAAGTACCTGAGATCCACAGTAGGACTCACAAAGGCACCTTAGGCAAGCCGACCTACTTGAGAATGCTCTTTATTGGAACACATTAATTGATCTTCCATTTGTCAACAAGGAAAGACATTAATTTCTACACACATTAAGACAGAAAAGTTAGTGTGTACTTTTATGAAGATGGATGACATGAAAAGTGAGGTCATAAAACACTGGCAGCGATGTTAAATCCTTCAAGGCCTTAGCATTGATCATTTAGGTGAAAAAGTCTGGAAATCAAGGAGGAGGGACTTTTTGGGAGACTGAAAAATGCAGACAAATCTCACCAAAAGTAAGACAAAAGAGCTGAACTGGTTTCGTTTCTGGCTGGGAATGTACATATACAGACTTCTTGGTTCCCCAGGCCTTACACGGTCTTGTATGCGGAACGTGCAAGAGCCTTGTCATCAGTGCAAGTACAAGCACTGCCAAAATAGATCTCAGCATGCCACTCATATCAATGAAGCCCATTATTTGCAAGGGTTATGGTAGAATTCAGGGGCTCCAATGGCTGGGCTTTGTTTTTTATTTACTATGCTGTGTTAGTACAGTGCATCATAACACTGGTTTATACTGCAGTACAGTCTGCACAGTGTACTAACCAATATTCAGTCTCTCCTTCTACTGTTGCTACTAATTGAGTCAATAACTGGATGGGTCATTTACAAAGATAAGCATCCTCTCTAGACCTCAGAATGCCTACGCAGCTGGAAAAAAATCTCAGTTAAAAAATCAGGTCTCTCTATTTTCATGAAGCAGAAGCATTCCTCTACTCATTTTGAGGATACATGTAGAGAAGAAATGAAAAGTTCTCTACTCATTAAGAAATCATTGAGCTCTAGGGTCTCTTTTGGAAACCAGACTAAGTCATTTAAAGGAATCTCTGCTTCATGCAGTAAAGATTCAAATAACTGGTACGGGTGCAGGACTTTGTAAGATCCTGGGGAGGGATATGAAGAGAGAAATTTCTTTCAAACCCTTTAGTGATTTTAATACCCCAAACTATGCATGGGTCTGAACTGCTGCAAAATTAGCAAGACATTCAATTTCAAAGTGAGAGGGAGTTTCTACTGCAGATAACATTTTTGCCTCTAAACCAGTGAGAAGTGGGGTGAAAGCAAGCAGAAACTATAGCAGACCAGGGGCTGTACCAGAAGAACCCTTGCCGGGAGAGGAATCAAGGACTGCCCATGCTACCTGAGCAACCAGGTCAAACATGTCCCAGTAATGAAGATCCATCCATTACCATAACCTGCAGCCTGGCACTGTAGATCGCTTTCACGGTCTCCAAAGAAGCTGAGCAGTTATCAGTAACATTCAAAAATCCGCTGGAAAGTCATTCATTTCACTTTATGGTCCTAATTAGCCATTTGTATAGTTCTATAATTAAATATGTTCCTTTCTCATCAAGTTTTTCACTTTAGTAATGATACCACTGTGCCACAAACAGGCCCCCTGCTGTTTGGTTTGGGACTTATTCATAGCATTTAATTGGTCACCCAGTGGTTAGCCAATAACCCCTTCTATGGGAAGTAACACTCTGAATGCTGTTAATGGGCTAGAGGCACAGTGATTGCCTCCTGGTACCCAGCAGTACTGGGAATAAAGCAATTTCCTCCACTGTGTTGTGTGTCCAATAGCTAATCTTCTCCACTCCTGAAATGCACACTATTTGGTTATAAGTATTTGTACTGGCTTACTTACCGCTGGGTTGTTAATAGGCAGTGATTCTTCAATGCTCCTTCAGTGAAGTTACAGTCTGCTTGCTGACTGCTAATTAAAACAAGTTTGCACTCTAAGACTGCAACTAAAAGGTAGCAAGGTCGTATTATTTAATGTAGCAGTCTTTTACTTAACAATGTTTATACAGTATTTATATGCGCACAATTTGCAAACAGACACAGGTATTATTAATCACGTCAATACAGCCAAAATGAGCCACAAACTAAACTTTCCTTCCTTGTAGTACGATCACTACGGTCTACCCGTCTCTGGGACTACAATAGTTAAAAAGCAATGAGTGCATGCAGATGTCTCCTCCAGTCAATTTCTCAGCTTGAAAAAAAATTTAAAAAGTAGGACCAGATGAGCTAACAATGTTTTAAAAGAGCTCAATCTGCCAGGAGTCTTTACAGAAGTTGAAGCAAATATTCATGAGCATTGGAGTAATTTTAAACCCAGTAAGGCTAAGAGACCAAGGCAGTTAAGACTTGCAGAGACAAATTTTATTTATAACTGTGTACTTATTTAAAAACCAATTTGAATAAGAACCATTAGAAGCAGGGTATCTGCATGTAATATTCATCTGTTGCACGTGACTATTCCTTTCTTTCTGCTTGTCTCCAGCAGAAGACAAGCTCTTTTCAGCAGAAATAATTGTTTTCTGTTTACTTTTACTTTCTACTTTACTAACATGAAGGTCATAGAATAATCTTTAGTCACACTGTTACTGAAATTAATATATGATACACAGATAAGAAGCTATACATTTTTAAAAAGTTGCTTAAGTCTTTCACTTCTTCATTTATTATAATCAAATTTCACATATCTAGTGTCTTCAGCACAATGTAGAGCACTGCAATTTCAAAGAGGGTCTAGTACAATGTGTACCTTGAGCAGAAAGATTTTGCAGATTTATTAAAAAACAAAAAAAATAGACCTGCACCTTGGACATGAGTTCAGTGTTTATGAAGAGCCATTCGGGAACAAATACCTTTCATCCTCTTTACTCTGTTTTAGTATGCATATTCCATGCCAATCCAAACAGGCATGATTTCTCAAGTTTACGTCAATGGAGAATATACTTAGAACACTGTATATCCTCTATCTTTATACTATTAAGCCAAGATAAACAAAACTGAAGCAGTTTTGTTTTGGCAGTGTTGCCTTTTCTTAAAAGTAGCCTTTGTTTTTATCACTGATGGGCGGCAAGCTCTTCAAACTGATTTTGCGGTTCTGAAGGGATTCATTGAACCTTGCTTCATCTTCCCGATTCATGGAATTTAACTAATAGTTACTTAATCAATACAAAAAATAAGTGACTGAATCACTGGTATGCTTGATATTCAGTCCTTCTGCATGGGGGTAGCACTTCTTGTTTCTCTTCCATCTCAAATCTTACTTGCCTGCATGATTTTTCTTCACCCTCTTAATTTGTTTCTGGTTTACAGAACAATAAGAGCTCATTAAGCTCAAACTCAGACAGAATACATATTGTACACCTTTTAAAGCACGAAGGAGCACTCCCAGGCTTTTGAGGAAAGACTATGGTCAGGAACTGTGCAATGAATTAGTTAGCCTATGTTTTGTGTATAAGGGGGTATATTGCACTCATCTCTCCAGCTTTTATCTTGAGAACAGTTGCACATGAAAGTAAGTTCACACATCTTGAAGCCTAGTTGATAGAAATATTCATATTCAGAGGTGTTTGTACAAATTTCGCATGAATTTTGATAGAGTTAGTGTACTGTAAAAAAGTTTGGATAAGCATCTTTAAATATTACTTTGAATGAAAACTATAGGATTACTTTTGTAATGAACTTTACATGTTACAGTGGAAAATCTAAGATTTTCATAATGCCTTCTCTTTGTAGTTTGTGTGGCATTCAAAAGACTCGGCTGTGTATCATGGGAGGACCCCTTTGTGGTTTTATGTGTGTTTACAAAAGCTCCATATTGTTCAAAGTGGACAGAACAGAGTCCTATTATGCTTTGTAATCTAAACAGAAAACCTGCAAAAGGGGTAGAAAAAGTGAGGGAAAGGATGCTCTTCGTCCAAATTTTACCTATCCACTAGTCCAGACTTCGTAACAAATTACCTGCCTATTAAATTTTCCTACATCAATTCTCCTTCCAGCACTCCTGATTCATCATCTGAAGATTTGAAAGATTTTTTTCTAATTATAAAAGCTGATTTTTCCAATTAATATCTTCGATGAAATTCTCTATTCCTCCCCTACACACCTCCCATCCATGAATCTGTGGACCACCTACCACATCAGGTCATTTAGGCAGAAACTGCACCCTTTATGCCCCCTCACAGAAAAAAAAAATACTTCGTGCGTAACCGTATAAATAATTTATTGGAAAAGTCAATCGAAATCTTTTGATTGGCTTCCTTAAGTCTTGAATTAGGTTCATACCAAATAGGATCAGCCAGAGTTTGAGTCTCTGCAAAAAATGTTGCATTGTACTAGTTGTTGGATCTATGGACACTGAGACTCAGAGATACTAAAATAATTCAATATCACCATGAAAGAGTCTATTCTGCAGCCTGAAACAGAAACTGTAATTACTGAATTTCAGGCTACTTCCCAATTGCTTCACCAAGTAACGTTTAAAGATGAATATTTTTGTTTAACAATGTAGTTTTCTATTATGTCTTACATGATACTATGCTAGAAACTAATACCTGCCATAATCTGGGGCATTATGAACAGCAAGTGAACATGTTAACACCCACAGAAACAGTCTCTGTTTCAAGTAAGCATGAGGAAGGTGAAGCACCTTTTAAAACATAACTAAAACAAGAAGTGCACTGTGCAGGTGTGGGCTGCTCCTCACTGAATAATAGAGATATCCTGAAAGCAAATCCTTCCTAATCAGTTTTACATGAGCCAGCTCCAGTAACCAAATCATTGAACGTAAACACCCAGCCTAGTAGTGCTGGAAGGTTTAGTGAATGTTCCATGCTGGCAGCATGGCTTTGTACAGTCCTTAGCACTGCATCATGACAACTCACCAGGTTGAACGTCCTGCACAGCAGTCTGCTATTTGATGTAAAGATATTCTCTTATCTCGAGTTGCATGGTGTAGAATAGCTGACATGCTCTGTACGAAGGAGAGGTAGTGTGTTCATCTGAGTGTGTTCAAAGACATCTGAAAACCTAAAACAACTGAGTCTGCCCATGGCAGCAGGCAGGAGGAATAGTGTCCACTCTTGTTCTGTGGAAAATAAACATACTAAAAATGCAGGCTTAGAGATTTCCTTGCAAGAAAACTGTCTGCTATTGTTTATTTCTACTTTGTTCAAACCAACAGAACTAGGTGCACTCTCTTTAAGTAAGCTTGACTACTGCAAAGAATATTCCAGGCTCATATAATCAATTTGCTCTCCTAATGAAAACAGAGTCCCAGTATTGGCTGTGTGGGCTAAAGGGGAAATGATGTTATTATCACCTGGTTGGAAGAGTTAATCTTCTCTGCCATACATCGTGATTTAATTATTCCTAATTGATCCTTAATAGATGGATGTCAAGTCTGGTCTTGCTTGGCTTCAATTATAGCAATATCACAGCCTCATTTGTAGTGGAGCTTGGCAAGTATCTGATGATTTCTGCCCTCTCTGCTTCTGTTTGAGCACTTCTATATTTACTTAAATGCTACTTGAAACTTTCGTGCATTATGGCAAAAAAGAGAAGGACAGTGAAGGTTTTACAACATACGGTTTTACAACATATGGTAGATTGTTACCATTCCTAGTTTACACAATGTTGAAGCTGTGTTGGTTGTGAGTTATTCATTATATTTCATTTTCATTTGCTGGAATGTGCATTTAGCTAAACTTAAAAGAAAGAAAGACTAACATGTTATTTTATGATGTAAAAAACTACCCCTGAGATGATTGTTTTTGTTGTCACCTTTTTGACATTTTGTTTATATTCTAAATAAATTAATAGTTCACAACCTGCTTAGGCTGGCTAGCTTTGTGATTACTAGAAGATTAATAAAATAATATTCCAAGAGATTTATATAAACTGTATAAGCAGAAAGAGAAATTTTATTCAACGCATTTTTCTCTTTTTTCTTTCCTCAATATACTTTCTTTAAAACCTATTCAACCTCAAGGATTAATTAACTTTTGATTTTTTGAGAAAGAGCTAATATTTGTATTAAGCATTCGACACTTTTGAAAACATACTGAATTTAGGTATCAGGTTTAACAATCTGTTCTATGACATCAGTAAATCTCTAGGCATTATCCGAGAGAAGCCAGTGACCAGACTTCATGAGGAACATTTTCAAAGGGAAGCTACATCAGATAAGGTTTATAGTAACATTTCCTATTAACCAGCAGAGCTATGTCAGTAGACAAGATCAGCGCCAGTAAAATATAAAGTAAATCTTTTGCCTAACCTTTGAAAAGGTGAAGCCACAAGAGCAAAAAGTGTGAAGTGTTGAATAGTTGACTTTTAAAATGTAAGTAATCCCTTAAAAATATGAATTAGAATGTCTCTAGAAAGTAAATGTGGAAGAAACATGCATAAAATCAGTTTCTTCCTTTCTCTACGTAGTTTTTAATTACTTTTTTCAAAAAGGAAAATTTGTTTCCTTATTTTTGAAATAATTTTGGTTGTACTTTATAATGGTTAACTTAAAAACCAAAATTTTATAGCAAGTATCATATAGTGGTGGTACAGGATATTAAGCACACAGTAACTGAGTTATCTAAAATATAGAAATTCAGAAAGTTCATGTCTATTTTTTTGATGACATTGCAATAAAATTTCTTGTAATTTGTCAGCTAGTCAAATAGATGAATCTCTAAAGAACCAACAAATCAAAAAATATTGCTCCTAACAAGAATGATAATATTGCTTTCAGTACACACGGAAACCTGTCAAACTTGTTGAAAGAATGTATTTTAGAAAAAAAATGTATTGCAAACTGGAAAGATGACCTGTGTTTGTGCCTCAGCAGCTTTGTTGTAACATATTATGCGCTTCTTGCTACTACAGAATCACCAAACATCTTTGATACCTCTGTTCCCTCTGCACAATGCCACCAGAGCATCATGTCTGGGATGGTAAGTCATCCAATAAAGTCTTAAATAGACACCTGCTCGACACCATAACTTCGGACATATCCCATAATAAATAAAGGAACTACATTTGTTGATCCATTACTTTCTGGGCTGTTCCAGTGCTATGGCTGCTGAAGGAAAATGCCACGATGGAAAAGACATGCTTACTATGTCAGAATATTTGCTATAGAGCATTAACCGAATACACCACCATCCTTACATGATGTTTTCAAAAACTGCTTTGTGTCATCTGCATACTTACTGAGGGTGCACTCTATCTCCTCGTCCAAAGCATTGATAAATATTAAACAAAACTGACCTCCAAATTGAGCCCTGGGGAACACTACTTGTGAGCAGCCACAAACTGGATTTAACTCCATTCACCACAACTCTCTGGGCTTGCCCATCCAGCCAGTTTTTAATCAAGTGATGAATACACATGTCTAAGCCATGAGCCACCAGCTTCCCTAGCATAATGCTGTGGGAGATGGTGACAAAGGCTTTGATAAATTCCAGGTGAACAGTGACCACAGCCTTTCTCTCATCCACTAAGCAGATCACCTGGTCATAGAAGGAGATCAGGCTGGTCCAGCAGGACATGCCTTTCTTGAACCTGTGCTGGCTGAGTCTGAGTCCCTGGTTATCCTGCACATGCCATGTGAACGCACTCAGGATGAACCGCTTCCTGTAAATGCACTGGAGATGAACATCTCCGTAATCTTTCCTGGTACTGAGGTCAGGCTGACAGGGCTATAGCTCCCCGGATCCTCTTTCCAGCCCTTCTTGTAGATGAGTATCACACTGACAAGCCTCCAGTCACCTGGGACCTCTTAATCAGTTAATCAGGACTGCTGATAAATGATAAAATGACAAATGATGGCAACCTTCTCTGTCAGCTCCCTCAGCACTCTCAGATAGATCCCATCAGGCTCCACAGACTTACGAGTGTCCAGGTGGTGTAGCAGGTAGTTAACTTCTTCCTCCTGGATTACAGGGAGTACATTCTGTGCTCCAACCCTCTCCTCCAGTGCCGGGGGCTGAATATCCTGAGGATAACCAGTCTGACTATTAAAGACTGAGATGGAGAAGGAATTAATGCCTCAGCCTTTTCCTCAACCTTGGTAGCAATGTTCCCTCTGAATCCAATAAGAGATGGAGATTCTCCTTGGCTCTCTTTTTGCTATTTATTGATTTGTAAAAACACTTTTTATTATCTCTTATGACAGCAGCTAGACTGAGTTCTAGTTGGGCTTTTGTCTCTGCATGATCTAACTAGATCCTTGTACTCTTCCTTATTTGCCTGCTCCATCTTCCAAAGTTGGTAAACTCTCTCTTTTTCCCCTGATTTTGACCATAGCACACCAGGCCAAGGTTGAGCAGGATAGTATTATTGTTTCATCTTGTTATAAAGCAAGTGAAATTGTTCTTTTTGCTTAAAGTGGATAGGGGAGAAAGTTCTACTTTGATGGAAGTGTAACACGGTCAAATGAATAATATGTGGGATTCACTAGAGACAGGAAACCCTGTCAAATCTTGTGTGCTCGCAGAAGTATAATCATTACACCTGTGTTGTGGGGACATAAATATATGTAGGCTTATTTCAGCCATTTAAGTGTTTCACTTGGCTATTTGGTGTTGACAGCACGTCAGTTGCTTAAACAACTTCTATTGTTGTACTGTGAAGAGTTTATACTTGAGAAAACACCATGTACTTCACTGAAAAACCCCACAACTTTACTCAGCAGACATCTCACTCAGGCCCACACGGACTAAAAAAAAAATGTTCCAGAGCTGAAATTTTACAGCTTGTTTGCACCTGAAGTCATTTACTTTTGGCAGGTTTACCCACAAAAATTCAATTTGAATGTTTATTGGGAACTGTACCAGTGCTAGCATGTCTCACTGGGGAACAATCGAACCGGCAATGCCACATAAAATGCTGGCTGAAAAGCAATGTAGAGGCACGCTCTCCATTCTCTAAACATATTGCATGTGAAACAGGGTTACGAGGCAGGCAGCTGGCACGGAATATGAAGAGGCATGGCAGAGAAGATAAATCAACAGACATTTATTTCTTTCGTGCTCTTTCAAATATACACCATTTTTTTTGTATTTCTCATTAATGTTGTCACTTTTTCATAAAAATAGGAAAAGTGTAACAGAAGTGGGCAAATTTCCTGAAGATATGAAATTTGTGTAAGGAGATTGTAACCACTACTTGCCTGGAAGAATATCAAATCTGCGTTTTGTTCACTCTCCAATGCATGGACCTCGGGGCTTATCCACTACTCTGCAGTGATGAAGACTTTTATAAGGGTACACATCAGTTAAATTAGGATCCTAGCAGATCCATGCCGACTGGCCAGATCCAAAGTTCTTTAAAATCAACAAATAGATTCAAGCCACCACTGCCACCTCTTGCCAGCTTTTCTCTGTTTGGAAAAAACCATAGGCTAAAGAGTTGTGTTGGTAATCCTGCCTACTCCATTTGAATAACTTGTAGTCAACAGTCAAATGCCTAAGTGAAAAAGAAACACCAAACAACAAAAAAAAGCAAACATGAACAATAAATCTCAGAGGGAAATGTCCAGTTATTTCTGTTTGATAGATCCATCAAGTTATTTTTAATACTAATTGCAAATTATTCTCAGTATTAGAACCCAATCCATAGGATTTGCAATACCAGATGAGCAGTTCATCTAATGTTAGCATCCTCTTCCTAGTTCTACTGAATATTTCGGAGGAACTGCACAATTTCACAATTCATCTAATCATATAAATCTACACAACTGGGAATCTCTTTTTTCCCTTGCCCATCTGGTAATCAGCATGTGCCCTGAAGCATGAGGACTGGTTGGAGAGATAAAAGCAGAGGGGAGAAGAAATAATAACGTAACTTATTTGAAGCATTGATTTAGACTCTAATGGATCTTGCCACAAATTAATTCTTCGTAGCACCAGTACCATGAGGTAAGGTTCTGAACTATGGATCAGCTATGTCATGTGCACCTAAATGGCTGATGCAAAGGTGCTATTTTTTAAAGAAAAGGTTGCTTAGTATTCACATATAGAACATCAGTTTGGTACTGACGGAAAACTGAGGAAACGTATCTTTGATGCCCACTGGATAGCCCAGACTTTGTGTTCATGTTCTTTATTCAGCTCACTACTAAATTATTTTCTGAGACCAGAAAGGGAGCTAGAGTGTCTGGGGTCAGTTAGAAGGGTAAATACTCTATTTCTACCTGTGCTCCGTCTTTAACAGTGCCAATGCAATTATAGAAAGGAAACAGCTTGCTTCCTTGACCCATCATAGGATTGTCTTTTGCAAGTTGGTAACCATTTTGCTTACATTTAGGCAGCCATTCTGCAGGACAGTACTTGAGGTACCAGGCAAAGCAATAACCATGGCACCAGCACCAGCTTACACATCTCTGTTGGCTGTCGTTACATTTCAAACCCAGCAGAGTAGCCTGTGGGAAGCAGACTGACATAAATGTTTCGCCATTAGCAGACTCTTTTGTGTTTTTATCTCTTTTATTATGTTTGAGAAAGACTTTTTTTTTTCTGCAAGGCTGAAAGCAATAGCCTGCAGCAGTAGCCTAGAGAAAGCAGACATCATCAAGATAGGACAGTAAGGATGAGTGATGAATTGCACTGACACGTTTGTGTTGATGGGATCTTCTGAAAGCCAAGGGGGAGGCATTGCCTTCATGTTCAGTAGCCAGAAAACATTTGTGCTAGTTGAAGGTCTGTACTTAAATAGTTGAAGTCAAGGCAAGGAATACACGTATTGAAAGCTGTCTATTCTGATATCTTCTTTCTATGCTGTCTCCCAAGCTAATATGTTACATAGAAACACCATCAGAAAATGACAATAATAAGACAATAATGAAAAGGAAAATGCAGGTTGCATGAGATTATAGGTTGCCATTTATTGCAAATGAACAATTAAACCATACTAGACAAATTAAAAAGGAGTTGAGTGTGTGGTTTATGTGAGACGATATAGGGATCTCTGCTGCATTTCTTTCTTACTGTTCCATGATTGCTTGCTACCTTCTACTCTCTAATTGTCCTTCTAAACACAACCCCCCCCTACAAACGAGGTTAGATTGCACCATGCAGCTCCGTTGTCACTGCAGATCAGGAATAGTATGAGTTACTGTCAATATAGGTCACTCGGAGATAGCTGTAACATTCAGTCCTGCATAGTCTGGAGCACAAAGTTCCTACAGAAAAAGTCGCGTCAGATACAGAGTTGAAGTGAAATGATCTTTACTCTCATGTAGTTACACAAAGCTCTCAGAGGTCAACTACACTAGTTCAACTGCTAGTTTCACAGCAGGTGGGACTGGAGTTTAGCTTAAAAGGACCTCTTTTCTGTTGGGCACTACTTTATAAAGACCACTTTATTGTGGACTTTTGCTTTGCAGAAGATCAAGATTTCCTGTCTCAAAGTTTTGGTTGATCACTCGGGAGAATCCGACCACATCTTCTTTTTCCTCTTGGAAAAGCTAGATTCAGTTGCTATACAAAGCAGTGATCCCTCACAAGCTTTCTGGGAAGCACAGACACCAGCAAGTTTGCAGTAAATGTCACACATTCCTGATCTTTGGACTTCCTGTACATGCACAACTCAACAGTATATTGCATAAACAGCAGGACTCATGTATTGCAGCTGCACTGCTTACTGTGCCTGCACTGTATGTTCCTGTCCAGAATGTTCTTGACTGAAAATGAGAAGATTAATAGGATAAGTGGAGAGAAGTTGCCAAAATGGGTCTTTAAATTATGTCAGTCCACTTTTTAAGGATATGGATGTTAGTGAAACTGTGCAGCTGATGCTTTCCAGAATTCTTGATCAAGTTTGCACCAGTACCAAATGTGTTTTTTCATCAGACAAAAACCCTAGCACCACAGACTGAATTCTCTCAGAGAAATGCAGAGTAAACATTAAAAAAAAACAACCCACACCGAAACCCAAAGCCCAAAAAACAGTGCTCGGAAATATAACATTCCTGTTCACTAGCTGACTGTTTTTTCTACTCCTGTATATTTTCATTTTACTTTTTATTCTAAGTGATTAAGCCTCTAGGCATTGTAAACCAGACAGTGATATTGATTAAATTACAAACCAGGTCCATATTTTACTTTAGTTTTTTGGTTGCCATTCTGCATGTTTTCCCAGTGTTTGAATCACAGGAGGGAGAATATGTGCAATTGAGTAATGTTCATTTTCTCACAGATGTTAGTTGAAAAGAAAACAAAACATCTGTGAGGAAGAAGCAGAGAATGAGGCAGCTGGGAGAAAGAGTATATGTTATCTATACAGTTCTATCCAGCATCTGATTTCTGATTCCCCTTTGGTATCTGTACATCTGAGTTTAAGTAGGAAATCGAAATCAATTTTTCCACTGCTTCTCCCTCATGCTGTCACAAGAGAGAAAGAAAGTATTTCCAAAATGTGTGTCTTTTAAAATATGATCAGTAAAAAAATAACCAGGAAACTTTAAGAATTCTGGTAGTTTGCTATGATTTCTGCATTTACCACATTATTTATGCTCACAGTCATACTGTAGTATACAGATATCCCTGCAGCTGTCTGCTCCTCCATGTAGTCCTTTACTACCTGTCACGCAGTTCTTCACTTCCTATGCTGATAATTCACATGTGCATCAATATTTGGGACATCCTCAGATATCAAGAGAATGTTTCTGTTGAAGGCTAAATCTAGTTTGGAAGAAACAAACTTACAAATCTTCATAACCGTATTGTGGAGTTGTTCTTGTCATCTTCAAGGAGCACACTTAGGTTGCTTCCAGCAGATAATAAACTCTTTTGTCTCTCCAACTTAATAGGTGCCACAATTTATTGATATCTCTATCCAAATCTCAGATAAGAACATTTGCAAAGATCTGCTCTTAGGATAGTGATTGCTCCTACTGGTACACATTATTTTTTGATGACACCTAGTAAAGCTGTTGCATTTCCTGTGAGCTCTAAAATTGCACTTAATATAATTCTGCAGTCTTTTGGTAGACTTGATCCTGAAAGCTAATTTTTGGAACATTTTTCTTCAGGATGACAATCATGATGATTATCCTCCAGACTAATACTGTAGAAACATCTTTATCAAGCTATCTCAGGAAAAAGCTTGAAGCAAATGTATATGGTGCCTGAGATTCTAGTTGAATGCTGTTTCACAATGAACTAGGTGACAGAAATAAAGCTACATCCCAGTCTGACCTAGTAAGATAAAGCAAGAGACAAATCCAAGTTCTTTGTAAAACTCAGTTTAGAGCCTCCTAGACAAGTTACGTTGTTGATACTGATCTGGAAAAAAAAACCCAACATAAATAAACATTCATTCATAATAATAAACATTCATTCATAATAATAAAAATGGTTTAGGTTTTTTGAATAGCTCCTTAGGACAGATGTCAGCTGACAGCACAGACATCACTGGAATTACAACTGAGCTCTACTTTAAGGCCTCAGAGTGAGACAGCCTATGTTCTGACTTCATCCATTCAGATAAGGAAAAACTTGAGGAGGCCTCTTCAGTTACAGATAGTAAAATTATTCAAATGATTGTTGACTGTCATTAATTAGAAATAAAGTTACAGCTTTTTTGCAATCAGAATATAGTCTTGTATTCAACTCCTAATTCTAATATCAAAATTTTCTTATATATTAGTTTGGTAGTGAAAAAACTTAGGATTTGGTTTGCTTCTAATACATCTGTTTTTCCTTTAGTATCTAACAGAAAATGAGGAACATTTTCATAACATGATTCAGGGTGTTGTCAGTAAAATAGAAAGTGCTGCAATAAGAACAATACATTAAAAAGTCTGTCACTGGAGGCAAAATATTAGAATGGACAGCTGTTTTAAGAAGAGTTCTACATTTAAAATGTGTTTATAGGTATCCTGTTATGAAGATGATGATATCTCTACCATACTGTTGGCTCTAGCTTGCTTTACCTTTTGTACGCTCTAGAGATGTGGTGCTTGCAGAATATCTCTGAAGCATTTTAAGCCTGATTTGGTAGTGCTCTGCCCAAAAGAACTTTTAAAAAACATTAGCAACATTAGGACATTAATATAATGACAGAAAAAATGCTCTTTTTTTTTCCATAGAGTATTAACATTGAAAAGGAAGGCATATATAATGCCTTAAAAGAGCTAACAGTTGCTGATCCCTGTGGACCTTATGGCAGCTTCTCCAAAAGTTATGCAAGAACCAATAAATACTTATCCTAAATTCTACAAAAGGTTCTTTCTTTTAAGTGAAACAAGATGAAAACAAAAGGATAGCCTTTTCTTTATGTAAATATCAATTTTAAATTACAATCGTTTTTCCTGCACTACTTTGCAAATGAATCATTTAGTGTATAACCTTGGCTGTTGCTTGCTTTTCTCCATAATCGACACTTTATAGTTATCAGTGTTTATTACCGGTGTAGTACATTCATGTCCTGGAACAATGACCCTCTAAGAGGATCAGGAGACATTTGAAGTTCCTCTTTTCACATAGTTTGCAGTCTCTTATGAACAGAACAATCAAAATTTATTGCCTAAAGGATCTTCTGTTGTTGGTCATTTAGACTCATTTGCAATCATCATTGGTCTGGGCTAGCCTTAAGTGCTACAGAAACTATGAAACTCAAGTTGACCCTGGTCAGCACGTCACCTTTGCCTTTTGAGAAAGAAATATTAATTATAAAGCTCTGTTGCTGAAACCAATGTTTGCACAAAGTACCACCTTGTTCATATGAAGCATGGCCATAATTGCTGCATATTCACAATTTAATAACTAGTGTAACTATTCTTACAATAAACTCTCCCAGAAATAGCAAATAATGGCACACTTAACTTCAGGCTAACCAAATGCTGAACACTATTAAAATTAGTGTTAAAAAATATTAAATATTTAGGGTGGTATGCAATGAATCTGGATTCCCTGGGATATGCAGTAAAATATGCTTTCACAGTCTAAACCAGCAAATAAATCACACGTAATGCTGTAAACCTGAAAAGTCCTATGACTAACTATAGATCTGAAGTCTTCCATCTATTTTATTTCTTTTCCAGTATGCTGACAAGTAATTTTTTTTTCCCTTGGCAGGAGGGGAGGGGCATAGAGTGTGTGCTGCAGGGGTCACCTCTGTGAGGAGAGGCCAGGAGCTTCCCTGTGCCAGACACAGCTGGTTCAAACCAGCTACAGTAGATATGCCACAGGATGCAGCTGAGCCCCTCAAACAAGATGGTGGCACCTCTGCAATAATATATTTTAAAAAGTGTAAAAAATGCTGCACAGCAGCCATAAGAGATAGAAGTAAGAAATAACGTGAGAAAAATAGCAATGCAGACAACCAAAACAAGATAAGAAGGACAGAAGGAGCTATTCCCAGGTTCCACTGCAGAGATTCCCCTGTAGCCTGTGGAGAAGACCATGGCTAAGCAGGCTCTTCAATTGCATACCATGGATTTCCACATTAGAGCAGATATCCACATGCATACCATGAAGGACCATACATTGCAGCAAGTGGACATACCCTAATGAATGCTGAATCTCCTGGAAGGCCTACATAAAAACAGTTTTTCAGGTGGGAGGGGCAACCTGTGGGGGATCCATGCTAAAGTAGACTGATCCTAAAGGCCTACATCCCATGGAAAAGACTCATGCTGCAAGAGTTCTTGAAAAACTGTAGCCTATGGGAAGGACCCACACTGGAGCAGTTTCTGAAGGACTGCAGCCTATGGGAAGAACCCCATGTTGGAGAAGGGAAGCAGTGTGAGGAGGAAGCAGCACCAGAAAGGAACTGTTCTAGACTGACTGCAAAGCCTATTCCTCATCCCTACTGCTTGGGGGTGGGGAGAGGTAGAAGAGTTGGCAATAAAGGACTAAAGTTAAAAGCCTGAGATAGGAGGAAGGAGGTTTTTAGCTGTGTCATTCATAAAATCATAGAATGGTTCAGGTTGGAAGGCACCTTAAAGATCATCTAGTTCCAATCCCCCTGCCAGGGGCAGGGACACCTCCCACTAGACCAGATTGCTCAAAGAGTTTTACTTTGTTTTTCACTATGCTACTCTATTTTGAGTTGACAATAAAATAAATTAATTTTCCCCAAGTTGAGTCTGTTCTTCCAAGGAGGCCTTAGCTTTCCTAGCTGCCTCCTTACATCCTCTGACAATGGTCTTATACTCCACTCAATGGCCAACTCCTCCTTCCATGATCTGTTCTCACAGGAACAAATCTACTGCAAGTAGGAAAGGGCAGGCAAACAAAATCACAAAATCCAATTCCTTTCTATATATAAAACATCTGTGTGGAAACTACAGTTCAACACATGGAATATTAAGGCTACAGTACTGTTGAATTATAAAATCATAAAATCCTTCACGTTGGAAAAAACCCTTGGGATCATCGAGCCCAATCATTAACCCTACTCTACAAAGTTCACCCCTAAGCCCAACCCTCCCAACACCACATCTAAGGGACCTTTAAACATATCCCTGGACAGCCTGTTTCAATGTCTGACTACTCCTTCTGTGAAAAATGTTTTCATAATGTCCAGTCTAAACCTACCCTGTTGCAGTTTGAAGTCATTCCCCCTTGTTTTGTCGATAATTACCTGTGAGAAGAGACCAGAACCAACATCTCTACAACGTCCTTTTAGGTAGTTGTAGAGAGTGATGAGGTCTCCCCTTAGTGTCCACTCCTTCAAACTAAACAGCCCCAGCTCCTTCAATCGTTCTTCATAAGATTTATTCTCCAGGCCCTTCACCAGCTTCGTTGCCCTCCTCTGCACTCATACCAGCACCTCGATATCTCTTCTTTTATTGAGGTGCTCAAATTTAACGTTGGTACATAAAATTAAGCTGTTGTCAGATCTACTAGCTTCATCAGGGAATTTAGCTGTGACAATACTAATTAATGCCATGGCCAAAATCTCTGTGTCCCACCACATACAGAATCCCTGTGCTTCGGAGCTGTTGAGCAGTTTTAAATAATGCTGCATGGGGAAGAGCTGCCGTGAAGATGTCTTCAGGAACAAGTTGCATGGGAAGATGCATAAACCAAGAAGGAATATAATCTGAGGGGATGACTATGCTAGCCAGAGGGAAAATTGACTTTAGTAATGAAACTGAAGTTCTAGAAAACTTATAAAAGTCAATGAACAAACTGGTGAGAAGAAAGAATATATTTCTGATCTTTCTTATTGCCATATACAATGTTCCAGAGAGCACTGGTTATTATTTTGAAAAAAGCTGCCAAGTGGGCAAGTTATCTGTATTTTGACACCTACTGTAGTGTAGTTTGCAGATAGTTTGCTCATAGACAGAACTTCTCCCTCCCTGCCCTCTATTGAAGCTCGTTTGTAAAATGATACTTGTAGCCTGAGAGCACTATAAACAAACAAAATGCTAACCACTACTTCTTTTTGCTAATTTGAAAATCATCTTAAACATAGAGAAAATGTGCAAAATGTTTACTACGGAAAACTTCCAAATTCTTAATTTCTTAAATATCTGTTGGATGAAAAATATACTCCCAATGCATTTCTTCTTTTACCTTCTGAATGTTTTCGTTCTCTGTTGTAGAAAAAAACTATCGCAAAACAACTGAAACTATTACAAATCAAATGAAGGAGGTGACTGGGAAAAGCCAACACATGTTTAACAAGAGAAATCATGTCAGATTAACATGTTTGACCAACCTGATAGCCTTTTATGAAGACATAACCAGATGAATGGATGGAGGCCGGCCATGCAGTGGATGTGGTCTATCTGGATTTCAGTAAGGCATTTGGCACCGTCTCCCACACCATCCTCATAGGTAAATTGAGGCAGTGTAGTCTGGATGACCAAGCAGTGAGGTGGGTTGCTAACTGGTTGAAGGGAAGAAGTCAGAGAGTTTTGGTCAATGGGGCAGAGTCCAGCTGGAGGCCTGTGTCTAGTGGGGTCCCTCAGGGGTCAGTACTGGGGCCAGTGCAGTTCAACATATTCATCAATGATCTGGACGAAGGCTTAGAGAGCGTTGTCAGCAAGTTTGCTGATGACACAAAACTGGGAGGAGTGGCTCACACACCAGAAGGCTGTGCTGCCATTCAAAGAGACTTAGATAGGCTAGAGGGATGGGCAGAGAGAAATCTTATGAAGTTCAATAAAGGCAAGTGTAGAGTTTTGCACTTGGGAAGGAATAACCCCATGTGCCAGTATAGATTGGTGGCTGACCTGCTGAAGAGCAGCACAGGGGAAAGGGACCTGGGGGTTCTGAGGGACAGCAGGATGCCCATGAGCCAGCAATGTGCCCTCGTGGCCAAGAAGGCCAATAGCATCCTGAGGTGTATTAGGAGGGGAGT
>NW_009709638.1:55954-58600 GCF_000703405.1 Apaloderma vittatum
CCTGGGTGAGGCCACATCTGGAATATTGTGTTCAGTTCTGAGCCCCTCTGTTCATGAAGGACAGGGAACTGCTTGAGAGAGTCCAGTGCAGAGTTACAAAGATGATGAAAGGCGTGGAACATCTTCCTTATGAGGAAAGGCTGAAGGAGCTGGGTCTCTTTAGCTTGGAGAAGAGGAGTCTGAGGGGTGACCTCCTTAGTGTTTTTAAATATGTCAAGGCGGAGTGTCGGGAGGATGGAGCCTGGCGCTTTTTGGTTACGTCCAAAGACAGGACAAGGGGTAATGGCTGCAATCTGGAACACAGGAGGTTCCACAAAAACATTACGAAAAGCTTTTTCATTGTGAGGGTGACAGAGCACAGGAACAGGCTGCCCAGGGAGGTTGTGGAGTCTCCTTCTCTGGAGACATTCAAAACCTGCCTGGACGCGTTCCTGTGCGATCTACTTGTATGTGATCCTGCTCTGGCAGGGGAGCTGGACTAGATGACTTTTTGAGGTCCCTTCCAGCCCCTAACATCCTGTGATTCTGTGAATCTGTGATTCTGTGAAAATAACATTTGCTGTTGACATGGGGAATGAAATAGATGGTATTTACCCAGACTTCATAAAAGTATTCTGCAATGTTTCCCATGGCCTTCTCCTGCACAAACTGTTGAGGTATAGATTGGATAGGTGGTCTATGAAATGGGTAGGAAATTATCTCACAGGCTGCACTCAGGCTGGTAGCCTGTCTGTCCTGGTTTCAGCTGACATAGAGTTGATTTTCTTCCTAGTATCTGGTACATTGCTTTGTGCTGAATTTAGGATGCGAATAATGTTGATCACATACTGATGTTTAGCTGTTGCTGAGCAATGCTTACACCAAGTCAACCACTTTTCACCTTCTCATTCTGCCCTGCCAGCAAGGAGGTTGGAGGTATGTAGGAAGCTCGAGAGGACACAGCCAAGACAACTGTCTCCAACTGACCAAAGGGATACTTCATATCATATAATGTCACACTATAAAATAAAATCATGGAGACTTGACCAGACGATGGTAGCCTGATGCTGAGTGACTAACTGTGCGTCAGTCAGAGGGTGGCGAGCAATTGCATTGTGCGTCACTTGTTTTGTATATTCTTTTATCATTATTTTTATTTTCCCTTCCTTTTTTGCCATTTATCTCAACCCAGGAGTTTTATCTTTTTTTTTCTGATTCTCTATCCCAACTCATTATGGGGGAAGTCAGCAAGTAGTTGTCTGGTGTTTAGCTCACTGGTGGGTTAAAACACAATGCTGTCACATGTGGTGTCCCTCCGGGATCGATACTGGACCCCATGCTGTTCAACATCTTTGGAAATGTTCTGGATGATGGAGCTGAAAGTACTCCCCCTAAGTTTGTTGATAACACTAATCTGGGTGATGAGGTGGACAGATCAGAAGAGAAAGCCATCTTTCACAGACCTGGACAGGCTGAAAGGGTGGGCTAGCGTGAACTGTATGAAGTTCAACAAAGACAAGTGCAAAGTCCTGCATCTGGGATGACATAACCAAAGAACTCAGCACAGGCTATGGTCTAGGCAGCTGGGGAGCAGCCTTGATGAGAGAGTCCCGGTGGACAACAAGCTGAACTTGAGTCAGCAATTTGCTGCTCCAGACACCAAGGCTTTGGAACCACTTTGGATCCCGAGCTGCATCTACAGGAACATTACTAGCAGAGATGTGATCATCCCACTCGGTGCTTTTCAGGCTGCACCTAGAGTGCGGTGTCCAGTTCTGGGCCTCACAGTTCAAAAAGACTTGGTCACACTGGAGATACTCAAAGCAGAAGCAGAAAGTTAATCAAAGAGCTGGAGAACCTACTCTGTGGGGAAAGACTGAAGGAGTTAGGTTTTTTTCTCCCTAAGGAAAAGAATGCTCAGGAGGGACCTTACAGTACTTAAAGGGCAGCTATGAAGAGGATGAAGTCTCTCTCTTCACAAGGAACCAGATGGAGAAGACAAAGGGTAAGGAGTAAAAGTTGCACCAGGAGAGGTTTCATCTTGATGGAAGAAATATATTTTGTATACTGAGGTCAATCAATTATCCAAACAACCTTGCCAAGGTGTGTGGTAGAGTTTCAGTAACAGGAGGTTTTCAAGATACCATTGGACACCTCATCTAGGCTCTTTTCTCGTGAAAGGTTGGACCAGATGAACTTTCAAGGTCTCTTCCAATCTAGGATGTTCTATGGTTTTATGATTCCATGAAATCTATGTCAAAAGTATAAATAATCTTCATATTCACAACCGTTATATGAAAAATGTACTATTTCCCTAAATTTAATCAGGTTTTGATGGAACCCACCCCAAACACTGATCAGATCACCACTTCTAGGATACCTTCTGATGCTATTCACAATCAGAACATGTTTTTTAAATCACATGAATAACAAAAGTGCTCCCTTTAAGGCACTAGAAGAGACTGTCCTGTCTTCCTAAATAAACTATTCTTTTCACTGTGTTTCAATGACAAAAATTTAATGACTAAGACTATAGAATCACAGAATCATAGAATTGTCAGGGTTGGAAGGGACCTTAAAGATCATCTAGTTCCAATCCCCTGCCATGGGTAGGCACATATCCCAATAGATCAAGTTGCTCAGAGCCCTGTCCAGTCTGGCCTTAAA
>NW_009709639.1:0-12920 GCF_000703405.1 Apaloderma vittatum
TGAAATCACCCCAGGCCACCTGTCCCTGCTGATATGCAAGGGTTGATAACTTCCCTCTCTTACAGGAGAGAGGTGTAATGATTTTATGAATTTCTCCCTGAGTGGATCATGACATCATGGCAGAACTGCATGTGCTCGTCTTCTCCAGGTTTTTAATAGAAGAAGAATTCTATTATCTGAAATATACCCAGATAATAATAATTAAAAAATCCAATAAAAATTGAGTTTTGACACTTCTTGTCAAGAAATTATTTATTCTGACCAAAAAATTTAGAAGTTGAAAAATAGTTTTTACACTATAACAGTTCAGGAGCTCCATCTATTCATTCTGAGGTAGATAAAATTAAAAAGTTGGCAAAAATCTTCCCAACTCCCCATTGGACTGAGCAGGGAAAATTTCCTGCTTGTATATAAATGAGGTGATCAGCATTACCTTGAATATGTCAGTAGATATACTGAAGAAATATTTTGTATGTGTCTTTATATCTATCTTTTTTTTCCCAGTCTATACTTGCAGCTAGCTTCTGATTCTTCGGAGGAAGAGAAGAAAAAATATATATAACCAATTGCTCACAAGACAGTATACTCCTTCACTTTGCTGATGACTGGCTAAAGCTCTGAAGCATGAAATTTGATTTTGTTACTAGCTTAATATATAGATGCAAGTACAAAGAACATTAAAATGTCAATGTATTAAATTTTTTTTTCTCCAGTAGTCTTGAAATACTATGATGATGATGGGGAATCAGAGATTAAAATATTTCAAGGTCCAAATGAACTGACACAGTCCTATATCCATTAAAACCATGCACAGAGGTTATAAAATTTTCTGGAGGGAAGTATACCTTTGAAATCATTGCACTACTCTGACAATATTTAAATATCTCACACCTAATGCATTTATATCTAACTCTAATACTATACTTGTCTAAAAGTTGGCTCTCAACAACTGGATTTATGTTGCCATTTTGTTTTCAAAGTTAAACAGCTGTCCTCTTTCTTTTATAGTTGTACTTATAGGCATATATATTCATGTAGAACTCATCCCTCAATATTCTCTCTGCTTAAGTTAGACAACTTAATCTTCAGAGGTCTTGCATTTTAAGACTTCCTTCATTCTGTTTGCAGAAGGAAAGCTCTGTCTTCCATTCCTGGCAAACATTTCCATCCTTAAACCTTGTGGCAGAGTGAACAATCATCATTCTTATATGATGCAGTTGGCTACAGAGTAATTTCTTAAATAATTTGTCCTGATTTTTAACGTGGAGACATCTAAAAGTTAATGGATATATCAGGAAAATAACTGAGAATACTGGAAATTGCTTGGGCAGCTATAGAATACAATTTTAGTTCATTTTGGTATTGCAGATCCCTGTTATAATTATAGTGGTGACCAAATTGCTGCTAATAACTTCTGAGGGTAAGAAAGAGCAAATCCAGTAATTTCTCTAACAATATTAAGCTGTAACCCTAGAGACAGCTTTAGAGTTTGTAAGCAAAAAAATCCAGCAAAGATATAGTACACAAGATAGCTTTTCAAAAAAAGACAAAAAAATATAACAGCATACATACCTTCAGCATACTGCCAAATCCCTACTTAGATCATACTTATGTATTAATATGAAAGAGCTTTTATCCAAGGCAATTCTCATCACATATAAACAAAATACATATAAATTCATTAAATAAGTGTAAAAGAGGAATTAATAATGCACCTGGAGGAACTGACTGAAAAAAAATTCTTCTATCACACTGGTGTGCAGTTGCATGACATGAGGCAAGGACAGCTGGGAAGGAATCCTCAGATAAAACTGACTGTCGGTGTAGATGATTTTCTATCACAGAGCCATAGAATTGTAGATAATTTAGGTTGGAAAGGACCTGGGAGTGTTTCTAGTCCAGTTTTACAATCAAAACACAGACAACTTAAGATTAGATTGTACGTTGTTTGTCTAGTCAAGACTTGAATAAAGATAAAACAATGAACTACAGAGATTCCAGCTCACAGATCCTGACTACCAGAAAAGGCTAGGGTTTAGTAAGGTTTCTTAGACCTTACTAGAAGACATTATCCTGTAAACCCTAGCAACCACAGCTTAACATGGGAGACTGAGGTACTACCAAATTTCAATTTGATTTAAAATTTTGAAAGTAGATTTTCTACAGTTCTACCTTTGATTTGAAAATGGCATAATCCACCAGCCCTTCAAATTTCCTATGCAATTCAGGCTGCACATTAGAAAGAGAATCATATTGTTCTATATTTTTTCTGCTACCAAACACAACACACAGAGATATATTATTATTTTTAATTCTTAAATATGTGCAGCAAAGGATGTATGAGTATGTAGTTCTTTTGAGTGATACATACAATCTGAGTAGGAAGGAATGTAAATTAAGGAGTAATAAGATAAAAAAGAATAGGCTATATTTTACTGCATGTGAATACCATTATTTAAAAGTTTTGGATTAAGAAGGCACCTATACATTGACAGAGAAAGATGTAGAAATTTTAAGACAAGTAAGATGATTTAAAAAATCATCTCAGTAAATATCCCTGCTGACTCCTTGTGACTCTTTTTTCCACTTAACAGTGATTCTATTTTGTCTCAAAAAGCAATCAGTTGGTACACATATCCAAATATCACAACAGATAATGTTATCACAAAATTACGTAGACTAAGTTTAAGCTAAATGTTTTAGATAACATTTTTGATATTTTATGACCTAAGCGAAGATAAAACACAACAAATATGTCAAATTTTCAGAAATTCAAGTTAAATTTTGGAAACTCATATTACGATGTTGATATAAAGCATCAGGCCTTGACCTGATGAAACTTAAAAAGCTGCAGCTCCAACATGTTTGGCAATCATCATCCGCTCGACATTTGTTAAAGAAAGATAAAATCAGCCTAGGTCAAGGACCATCCAGATAGGTCCTGAAATTTTCTGCGGTCAGGCTGATGTAAAACTTTGTCAACTGAGAGGGACAAAAATGTTATTTACTGGGCTTTGAGATCTGAAGAATAAAATGCTTTAGGCTTTAGAAGTTCTAAACTCTTAATTTATTCATTTTGGTTTACTTGGTTTCAAACAAAAAATGTGTTTGGATTTTCTGGGTTTTCATATGGATCATGCTTAATATTTTATATGAAATTCAGCTACTATGCTTCTGAAAACATATGCTGAGATAATCTTAATGGCTAACCTTGGTAAGTGTCAGGGTAAGGGCCCAAGTTTATTGTGCAAAAAATTCCCTTATACTTCTGAATATATTGTTCATAATCCACTCTGTATTTTTCCTAGCCAATTCAGTATAGTCTGTGCACCATTTTCTTCAGTTCACAAAGTGTGCCCTTGAAGCATAATAGTGAAATCTGGCCAAATGTATCAGGTGTGCTCTAACCTCACATTTGTTCGGACAAATATTGTGATTAACTTGCTCAGAGGAAAAGGAAGGTACATTAGCAAGAAAGGACATAATTACTAATACATTCTGATTTGATTTCAGAAATCCTTAACTCACAGTATCACACTATGCTAGGGACTGGAAGGGACCTCAAAAGATCATCTAGTCCAATCCCCCTGCCAGAGCAGGAACACCTAAATAGTCACAGGATAAAGAATGGTTGATCTATTACAACAGTTCTTCAAATCCACACATAAAGAGTGGAGTAAATCAGTTTTCAGAAAACACATAGGTGGATCTTATTTTTAAGATTCATACATCACTGATTTTTTTATATATAAATATTTATTTCATAACTTCAGCAACAGTATATAAAGTGAAATAAAATATGTTCATTTAAAAAAAATATTACTATCTTACTTATCTTTCTTCCTGAAGCAGAAATACTTTAACAATGGATATGTCTGGAAAAATTCTAATTTATCCAGTAACCTTAGGCATAATGGTCTCTGGCTGACTTTTAGCGTTCTTTGGTATCAGGTATCCTGCTGTCTATACTTTTGTGAATGAGGCTAGGTATCTAAAGCAACTATTAGCAACATCATAGAATCATAGAATGGCATAGGCTGGAAGGGACCTAGAGATCATCTAGTCCAACCTCCCTGTTGTGGGCAGGGACTCCGCCTCTCGACTAGACCAGGCAATACATGGGGACCAAGCGGGAATCGAACCTGTGACCTCAGTGTTGTCATTGTTGTCACCACTGCTCTTCAAACCACTGAGCTAACTGGCCCCCTAACATATACAAAGACTATCAAAAGCCAGAGTACTTTATATCAGGAACCAGCAAAGCCATTATCTATTTGCAAGAACTGGGAAATACTGAATACATTACCCATTCACAGGACACATGCAAACTGTGATCTGGAGAAACACCTGTTCAAATATATTCTATTTAATCTCTCATCAGGGAGCTGAAAAATATACCTACTTCACAAATATACTTGATAATTATGTCAGTAGGGCAGATTTTACCTTGAATATAAAAGTTACGTTGGAAAAGATTAGAAAGATAATGTCCTCTGAAATCCAAAAGTTGTCTTACATTACTGTGTGAAAGGCTGATTTTCTCAAGTGCCCTTTTCGTTCTTGTCAATGGTAAATCTTTGATGAAGTTATTTCAGCCTTTTTGAGGTTGTGTTTGACTCTGGGGACACTCACCTAGCCAATTCTGACATTTACTTGCAGGCTGACCTGGCAGTCTAGACTCAGCCTGTCCTCATCTCCACAGAAGTGTCTGATGGCTTGCTCTGGGGGCCCTGGACTGGCCCCCAGCCTGTCACACTCCCTGGCTGTGGGCAGCAGGAGGGACTCTGGATGAGGTTCTGCCCTACCCGACCCAAAAGTCCCCATCGCTCTTGGCCCCAAGGGAGACCCCATCCCACACAGCACCCTGAAATATATCATGAAAAGTTAGGTCATAGGAAAATGAGACAGGTCACATTCAACATCTTTGTCACTTATCTGGATGATAAAACAGAGATTTCTAGCCTAGAGGAAAGAAGGCTCAGGGTAGATTCCATCAATGTATAGAAATGTCTGCAAGGAGGGTGCAAAGAAGGTGGGAGTCAGGAATTTTTCAGTGGTGTCTAGTAACAAGACCAGATGCAAAGGGCTCAAACTGAAGCACAGCAGGGTCATCCTGAACATAAGAAAAAACTTTTTCACTTTGTGAATGACAAAGGTCTAAAAAAGATTGTCCAGAGAGGTTATGGGATCTCCATTCTTGGAGACATTAAAAAGCCATCGGGACGTGGACCTCGGCAACCCTCTAGGTGTTCTAGGTAACCCTGCTTGAGCAGGGGTTTTGCACTAGATGACCTCTAGAGGTCCCTTCCAACTTCACTCTTTCTGTATGGCTGCCTGCTAATCCCAACTATAGAGCAACTGTCTGGATGTCGTACCTCCCATTCATTGCCTTTCTTTCTTATGTCCTAAAGGAAAAGCTAGAAAATTATGATTCTCCTAATATGGTAGAGTAAAGGATTGTTTTCAAAATATTCTCTGTGGCTTCAGTTGGGAATAAACCAAAAAATCAATTTATATAGCTAGGGCAGAACTTACTGTGATGCAGACTAAATGGTCAGTATGCTAGATGAATAGCTACAAAAAGTCTTGGGATACTTTCTTGGTTTTATTTGGAAGATGGCAGATTATCTTCTTACAAAATAAGGAATCCACATAATCTAGTTCATTTGTGTGAGACTGACATTCTTAATAAAGATTTACCAAGCCAAAAAATGATCTAAAGAAAAAAGAAAGTGAAAGATTTTATTTTTTTCAATAACAGAGCAAGGAATAAAAAGGAGGAAAAAACCCTGTTGTCAGCCATAATATATTTTAGTCAACAAATTATATAGTACTAGATTTTTCATGCTTATAGGCGCTCGTTTATTAGGATTCTGTACTAAATCTAGTTTTGTATATTATCACAGATATTTGCATATGAACTTGCAACAAAAAGAATGTGAGAAGTTAAATATTTCCACTAAATGAAGAAACTGTAACTGTCACTGTTTAAAGATATGCATTATTTCTCCTCATTCATTTTGCCTATTGTAGTTTAATTAATTAAAAAGCTCAATGACGATTCAATTATTTCAGACACTTCTCATTTAATATAATCTTAGTAATCTAGGTAGCAGATATATATATAAGGCTGGTGTAAATTTAGCATGAAGTGTATATTTGAAGGTCATGCTTATATATTGCAAATTCTTTCTGCTTGCATAACCATAACCTAAAAAGTAAGTGCAATGTTATGACTAAACTCAGATTTTCAACAAAAAAGTCTGGACTATGTTGCAGCAAATCAGATCTTAGAAAGCACACTTGCCCTAGGCTTTCCCACAATGTATAAATCCTGTGTCTTATACAATGCAAAACTCAGCCTTCTGTGTTGAACACTACATTCTTGAACTGTTTGACTTCTGAACACATTAAATTAGAAGTAATAAAGAGATCAAAACTGATTTTTTTTCCTAAAGCAATTCAAATGCAATTCCTCTTGTTAAGTACAGTTCAAATCTACTTCACTAAATAAAACTAAGGAATCAAATACTCCTCAGGGTCTTAGTCTCATATACTCAACAAATAAAGGATTTTCTCAGATTTTCATCATTAGTCAGGATTCTCATGCAATTTCCTTCCTCTCACTATTATAAAACTATTGTCAGATCCCTACAACTTACTTAGAAAGTTGTACCATTGAAATGAAAGCAGAGGTAGCCAGGACTTTTTAAACCTAATACATATACAAACCAAATGATATTATATTTTCAGAATCCAACCTACATTTTTCAGAATCATGGCATGTAAAATGCTTAATCTAAGGGAAGGCAAGGAGGGGGAGAGAGAATAAAACCAAATCAAACCAAACCAAAGACCCCACACTTCAACCAATGTTTATTTTCAGTAATTTCTTATCTATTACTTCCGTTTCATTCATCTCAGAAATGGGGCTATCTATGTACGTATCTTTTCCAGCCTTTCTTACTGCTTTGAATCATGTGTCAGCAAACAATGGATTTACTTCTGCACTTCGGTCTTGCCAAAATATGTAAATATAGTATTTTACTTGCTCATGAGTCAAGAAAGTATCTGCACATGTCAATAAGGTAAGGTCATACGGGAAAACTGTCAAGACCCCTTTTATTCCAATGGTAACAGGAAAAGAGTGCAGTGATCCTAATCAATACCTTTACCATTTAAAAATTATTTTTTTTTCCAATACATTTTCTTTTAAGAAACCACTACCTATGCGATAATTGTTTGTTGTGTTTTTTTTCTTTTTTTGTTTATTTATTTGTTTGTTTGTTTGTTTTCCTTTGAGGTTTTGTAATGACAGCTAGGTCGAATTGGAACTATAGTATAGTATACATGATTTCTACCAGGTAGAATCATTTCTATCAGGTATCCATGTTTTCTAGGCAGGCTCTGTACTGATCTTTCAGTGCAGGATTTCAGGATCTGGCTGTACCTGTATTTTTTTTGCTGGACTTAACAAAAGTCTGATGCCCAAGTGACCATTGTCAGAAAACTGTATTTCCAGGAGCTGGTCAAGTTTACAAAAGCAACTGATTAGCCCAAGAAGAGTGCACTACTCACTGTGAGCTAATATTGCTACAAAACACTGTGGAAACCCACACAGGCATACCACAGAGCTAGTTCAGGTGCCTCACATGATTTAAATTTGTCTTAGTTGTTCTTGGACCATCTTTACTACCATGAAACTTATCTGCAATTGATTTATTTAAGGAAATTGATTTATTTATGGAAAAAGCTAAAATCATGACCATGGACTTCAGAAGACCCAAGTTTAAACTCTTCAAAGATCTGCTCAGTGGAATACCATGGGTCAGGACCACTGCGTAAAAGGTAGGGGTGTCCATGAAAGTATGGGTGTCCATGATAGCTGGTCAATGTTCAAACACTACTTCCTCCAAGCTCAAGATCAGTGCATCTTTATGAGTAAGAAATCAGGCAGAGGAGGAAGAAGACCTCCATAGATGACTAAGGATCTTCTGAAAAGACTCAAATGGAAGAAAGAAATCTACAGAATGTGGAAAACAAGACTGACCATTTGGGAGGAATATAGAAATGTTGTCAGGACATGCAGGGATGCAACGAGGAAAGCTAAGACCCACCTGGAATTGAATCTGGCATAAGGCATCAAAGATAACAGGAAGGTGTCTTTTTTCAGTACTGTAAGAGACTGTGTTAAAAACGTTTGTCTCAACCTTGCTGAAGAAAAGACTGTGTTAAAAATGCTTGTCTCATCCTTACTGTGTTGAAATTGCCCGCAAAGAAACTTCAAGGCTGCTGTTTGCAAGCTTGGACCACTGATAAGTTCCAAACAACAACTTCAGAGCCCAGCCCAGATAAGCCACAGGACTTGACTTGACTACTGATACAACTTAAGGGCCCAGCCCAGATAAGCCACAGGGCTCGAAGTTCTGAACAACAACTTCTGGACCTGATACACCGGCTGTCTTGCAAGCCCACCAGTTTGCAAGCCCACCAGGTGTAACTGCTGATAGGGTGGGTGCCCTGCAAAGCGAAAATGGGCTCCCTGGGCACTTATGCATGCTCCACTGATGGAGGCGACGCTGGGGGGGGGGTGAAGATCGCTCCTGACGACCCTCATACGCATGCGCTAACCAGGCGGAGAATGGGCAAAGTGGCTCTTGGAATACTATATAATGCCACCGTGAACAGCTATTCTTTGGAGATCTTCCCCACCGAATCGAAACAGGCGGACCTGCGAGACATCACTGGATCTGTGGCGGTAGCTATAATTCTTGCTATCTTGAACTCTTACTGCTTCGCTTTTCCTTTTCCTTATCTCTCTTTCCTATCGCTCTCCAGTGGTTGTTAGTCAATAAAGGGTTTTACTTTTGTGACATCTGACACCGTTTGTGTCTTAATTCCACCTTTGCGATCAAAACGAATCACCTTGACTCTAACCCTTAACAGGTAAAAGCAGGTCAAGACAAGTACATCAATAGAAAATAAAGACTAGGGAAGATGTGGGTCCACTGATGAATGAGATGGGTGACCTAGTGGCAGAAGACATAGAGAAAGCAGTTATTTAATGCCTTCTTTGGTTTGGTCTTCACAGCTAAATCCAGCTCTCATGAACCTCAGATCCTGAAAGCAGGAGAGAAGATCTAAAGAGAGGAAGAATTTCCCTCAGTAGAGGAGGACCAGGTTAAAAACCACTTAGGCAAACTGAAAATCCATAAATCCAGAAAGGAAAATAAAGGATGACCCAGGAAACTACAGACCAGTTAGTCTCACCTCTGTCCTTGGAAAGGTGATGGAACAAATTGTCCTGGATTTCATATCCAAATATGTGGAAGAAAAGAAAGTTAAGGGAAGCAGTCAACACGGTTTCACCAAGGGGAAATCATGCCTGACCAATCTGCTCGCCTTCTATGATGCCATAACTGGCTGGTTAGATGAGGGCAGAGCAGTGGATGTCATCTGTCTTAACTTCAGCAAGGCTTTTCATACTCTCATATAAAATCTTCATCAGAAAACTCAAGAAGTAGGGCTTAGATGACTATACAGCAAATTGTGTTGAGACCTCTTTGAATGACAGAACTCAGAGGGTTGTGATCAATGGAGCAGGGTCAAGTTGGAGGTCTGTAACCACCAGTGCTCCCCAGAGGTCAGTACTGGGTCCTATCTTACAGAACATTCATCAATGACCTAGCTAAGGGGACAGAGTACATCCTCAGTGAGTTTGCTGACACACCAGAGGGCTGACACACCTGTGTGCCCTGGACAGGCTGCAGTGCTGGGCAGAGAGAAACATGATGAGCTTCAATAAGGGCAAATGTAGGGTCCTGCACTTGGGGAAGAACAATCCCATGCACCAATGTAGGTTAGGGGTACACATTCTGGAAAGTAGCCCTGAGAAGAAGGATCTTGGAGTCCTAGTAGACAGTAAGACAACTATTAGCCAGCAATGTGCCCTTGTTGTCAAGAAGGCCAATGGTACCCCGAGGTGCATTAAGAAGAGTGTGGCCAGTAGGTCAAGGGAAGTCATCCTCCCCCTCTATTCCACCCTGGTGAGACCACGTCTAGAATACTGTGTCCAGTTCTGGGCTACCCAGTTCAAGAAAGACAAGGAACTACTGGAGAGAGTCCAGCAGAGGGCAACAAAGATGATTGAGGGACTGGAACATCTCTCTTATAAGAAAAGGTTGAGAGAGCTGGGACTATTTATCCTGGAGAAGAGAAGGCTGAGAGGAGACCTTATAAACATCTAAAGAGTGGGTGCAGGGAGGACGGAGATAGACTCTTTTCAGTAGTGCCCAATGACAGCACAAGAGACAATGGGCACAAGCTGGAACACAGGAAGTTTCATCTAAATATTGGGAAGAACTTCTTTACTGTGAGAGTGACAGAGCACTAGAACAGGCGGCTCAGGGAAGTTGTGGCGTCTCTTTCTTTGGACAGTTCCAAAACCCACCTAAATGCAATCTTGTGTGATGTGCTCTAGGTAATCCTGCTTTAGCAGGGGTGTTGGACTAGATGATCCCTAGAGGTTCCTTCCACCTCCAATGTTTCTGTGATGCTGTGATTTTTTTTTTCCAGTGGCAACTTACCTCCAGCTCCAACAGTATAACACTATTTCAGTCATGTCCTTGTGTTTATTTTGTTCCAGAATGCTTGCTTCTAAAGGGATCAGGGAGATGATCTTTTGTAGTGCAAGTCTTTATTTAAGGCTGATATGATTAAGTTTCATTTAATGAATGATGATTCCTTGAGAAATGTTTGGGACTGCACTCTCAAATTCCTAGTAAAACAAGTCACTAAATGCCTCAAAAAACAAGTCCTCTTCCCTCTCCCTGCCCCCTTCCACTTCCTTTTGAAACAAAATTTGAACACAGAAATTGAACCAAAACTGAATTACAGAATCTTACGTGGTACAGGATCAGTATAGCAGTTTCCAAAGGAATAGAGTAACATGTGGCAAAAAACCACAGCAACATTAGTCCATGTTTAAGAAGTAATTCAATAACAGAATGAAAAAATAAGAATTACCCACAGTCTAGGGGCAGACTTATGTCAAAAAAGACAAAACATGCTTGATGTTGTTTCCCACACTACCAATTCTAACAAAAAGCTATCGAACTTCAGCTATTCATTACTGTTGTGTACTGAAATTAGGCCAAGAGTGATTTAAAATCATCCCTGTTTCCACCAGCTTGAAGGAATCAATCAAGTTGTTCTTCCAAATTCCAGTCACGTGAAAGAAATTGCAATTACACCACCTTCCTAAAAGCACTGTTAAACTTCCAGTACGAAACTAAGTTCATTGCATATTTCGTATGCAAATAGTTTTGATAACTGTCAGCCTAGACTTTGAATGAAGGTGTCACGGAGGATCAAGGCCTGACTGCTCACCACAGTGAGGCAACCAGGAGCCAAGGTCAGATGCAAGACTGGCAGTGTAATGCCCTCTCAGTCACTGAAACAGCAAGCCAAGTCAGGATCAGGCTTGGAGACAAGGCCAGGGACAGTCTGGGTGCAGTGACAGCCTGGTGAGTCCACTGGGAAAAAGTAGATCTGAGACCAGGCCAGAGAGTAATGTCCTTGGGTCCAGGTTGGCTCAGGACTGAAGTAGTGTGAGTCTGGGCACAGACACAACTGCTGAGCAACTGCAACACAGCTCAGGCAGGGGCAGCAGGGACAGCTCATCCCACTAAGCCCCTTAATTCAGCCCACTGAACACCCTATCTCATCCCATTGAACTTCTAGGAAGGGGACTGTGGTCAGTATCTTGACGGAATGGGCAAGAAGAAAATGACATATGTCAGTCATTTCCAGTAAAAGCTGTAGCTCTTTTGGTTTCTCCTAGCTTAGGAGAAAACTCAGCTGAAAGATATTAACTTGTTATAGTTCAAAATTAGTGTAAGGACTGAGTTTATTTATAGGATAGTTACTATCAAACTTAGGATGTGTATAAAAAACAAGGAATGCAATTTGTGCCATTGAGTTATGAATACTTATTCCTGTTATTTTAAGCCAATAGCTCCCTCTGTCATCTTGAGAAATTCTGTATAGTTTTTCCATGTCCAGTTTCTCATTATAGAAAGTGATGTCCATGATTTTCATCTACAAAAGTTAATGTAAGATATGAATTTAAAGTGAACTACACACAAATACATATGTACGCTTATACAAAAAGTACATCTGATATTTGGACTACATTTATTAGTATTCATATCTTTAAAATATTTTCTTATGTGTCCACTGTTAGCTTAACTTATGATATCAGGAATGTTTTCCTCTATTTTTCCTTCTTCCGCCCTTTTTGAAAATTCTGTTTATGCCAAAAGTCAAAATCAGAAGATCATTGTGAAATATTGTTTTAAGCTTATTTTAAGATTCTTGGCAAGATCTCTAAAATACTCAAAATGTGCATTTGATTTTGAACAGTAGATTTCATTTCTACTGTGTTGCTTATGTTTGTGTTTAATTTTGAGATTCTGTACATAGTTCTATATTATGTGATTCTATGATATGAGACAGAATGCCTGAAATTCCACAGTACTGTCGTGGTTTGACCCTGGCCGGCAGCCAGGGACCCACAGAGCCGCTCTCTCACCCCCCCCCTTCTCCACTAGACAGGGGGAGAAAATATTTCCAAGGGCTTAAGGTTTGAGATAAGGACAGAGAGATCACTTTCATTTACTGTCCCGGGCAAAACAGACTCGATTTTGGGGAAAAATTACATTTATTAAAAGAACAAATCAGAGAGGAGTAGTGAGAAATAAGAACGAGCAAACAGATCTTAAAAACAGAACACCTTCCCCCCATCCCTCCCTTCTTCCCGGGCTCCACATCAATCCCGGTTTCTCCACCTCCTCACCCCGAGCGGCACAGGGGGACAGGGAAGAGGGTATATGGTCAGTTCATCCGATGTTGATTCCACC
>NW_009709640.1:0-278 GCF_000703405.1 Apaloderma vittatum
CCAGGATGTAGTGACCGATCTTCACCCGCCCGTGCTCGTGCTTCTGTTTATCCGCCGCCGCCATCTTGAGCCAAGCGCCGCGTCTGCGCATAATTGTCCCCCCCGAGTCGGGACGGGCCGGAACGCCGGTGGGGGAGGAGCAACCACAGAGCGCACGCCCGCCCCGAAACCCGGAAGCGGACTCCGCGCACTCACGAGGCCTTCCCGCCCTTCCCGCGGACTAAACCATTGCCGCTCCTGGGCGGGGGAGGGGGAGGGGAGGGGGGGGGGTTGGGGTG
>NW_009709640.1:310-9405 GCF_000703405.1 Apaloderma vittatum
AGCCAGGGAGCTCAGTATTGCCTGTGTTACAGTCATTAATAAAATTGGTAAAAACAGAAGTTGTGATCAAAAGAGATAGGTGATTAAAAACTGGTATTTCATGTGGTCCGTGGAAATTTTTATATTTTAAAAATCCCTTTACCCTAATGGGTTTAAAACATTACTGTGGGAGAAAAATGATGAATGCTTCCATAGGAAATGAAAAGAATCCTATTCTAAAAAAAAAAAAATCTATTTGGTCAGGCAGTGCTGAAGGAGGATAGTAAGAAGTATAGAGACTATTTTTAATATTTACTCTGTTAAAATTTGCATGGCTTGAAACAATAGTTCCCGTTCGGTCCCCATGTGTTCCCTGATCTAGTTGAGAGGCGTCCCTGCCCATGACAGGGAGGTTGGACTAGATGATCTCTAAGGTCCCTTCCAGCCTAGGCCATTCTATGAATAACATTTTAAATGATAAAATAGTCAAAACAAGGAAAGTAAAACTCATACATAATTTGTATTTGAGTAATTTAGAATTTTAATTTTCATGAGGATGGTCTTTGAGGGGAAAATGTGAGAAGCCTTCAGCCTGCACTAATCAACCAGTATAAGGCTTTAGTACAAATGTATTTAATTAATGTTAAAAGATAGGATGTAACACAGGACAAGCAGTACCAGTGTTCCTTACTGAGCCTATGGTGGCAGATTTTTCACTTCCTGACTTCTGAATTCAGATGTGTTAATTATGCCATTTCTGGACATCATCTAAAGAGAAGTATTCCCACAGAAATTCTAAGCTGATCACACTGATGCTCAGCATCAATAGGCTTCCAAATCATGTTGTTCTGCAAAATAGTTTTTTTTTGGTTCTTGTAATTGGAGGAGAAGAATTGAGAGTACAGAAATCTGGCACTTTCTCTGTAGCAGAACTTTCTGGTTTGTGCTGCTGGACATATCCGTTCCTAACAGATCCTAGCAGAAAGAGCATGGAGGGGTGATGAGTGCCAGGTTTGGTACCCATCTGTATGCCTGTGATTTCCTACAGCTCTGCTGAAATGGAAATGGCATTCTCTGTTTTCAAGGAAAACCAGAAAAACTTTGGAGCTATCAGCTTCCACAAACATGGCTTTTAAATTACTTGCATTTCAGTTCTAAAATGAAATGAGGTCTTAGCTTTAAAAATGCTAACATTAAAAGGTATTTGACATTGACTAACATAAACTCACCATCTCTTTATGTTGTGACATATTTTATCCACCAACACTCTGCCTCCCATTTGCTGCAACACAAAAATAATCAGCACCAGGGCCAGACATGGTTTTACTGAAGATGTTTTCCATAGAAGGTCAGTTAATAGCTCCATATCTGAGAAGCCTGAAGCGGTGCTGTGGAAGAAACCTTGAAGAGAGAGAACCAAAAACAATTTGCAGGTGTCCCAGAAATACAAAACCAAACATGCAGATAAAAACAAAAGTTCAGTTCCAAGGGATTAACACTGCTCAGTGTTTAAAAAAGTGTTAGCTGGGACCACCTGCAGCCACTTGAGCGAGCAAAAAGCCTGAAATAGCCTACTAGTATTTCTAAGATACATGGAGAATATATATAGTAAGAATGGTCCTATTCAATAAAATAGCTGAAAACAGTTTCTTTTAGTGTGCCTGCGCAGATGACAGGACTACCGTGATCAGTTACATTTCAAATTCTAAAGAGAAGTCAGACCTTTATAGGCCCTAGTCTGTAATAAATGTGACAAGGCATGCAAAAGGCTGCACTGGTCTTTATCCAAGGTAAGACCAGTAACATTTTTTTCTTCAGTTACTGATCTTTTCAGAAAGTACATTATCTCAGTCAGGTGGGAACCCAGGTTTGAGGGGGTTTTTTGTTGTTATTGTTTTGTTCTTCCTCTTACCTTTTTCTCCACAAAAGTATACCAGAAATGATAGCATTTCATTAGTTACTAAATTAAAAACTTGCTAACAGACCTCTTAGATACTAAAGCATTTTGGAAAATGAAAAAAAACTAAAAACAACCCAAAACCCAGACTATTAAAACCAGATGGGAAATAGATTATAGCAACTATTTATTACCTTTACATTTGCAGTCAAGAGTATTACCAGAATAGTTTGTTCATTTTTATATAGATTTCTATGTTTATATCACAGCATTCAGCTTTACTCAAAGTTCTTTGTAATACCTTGAACGTTAAGTTGCTGAAATTTGAAACAGGTGAAGTCTCTCAAGCTGAGACAAATAAGGCATAACCTAGGCCAAGACTTTGGTCAGCCTTATAGTAAGGTAACAATGGACTACGGATTGATACTTCATGCATATGAATCTACACAGCTGCTTGCACATCTCACTGTTAAAGGTAATAAGAAGCTTTACAATACTAATCAGCCCCATCGCTTCTTTCCTTATCTTTGTAAGAAAAGATATTCGAAGTTTGAGCTTTTTTGGCAACTCAGAGTAATGTAATGTGTGTGTTCACGCACTGTGCTCAGCCTCAAGTTGTCCATTGAATTAAGAGTGCAGGAAAAGAAAATGTAACTGCTGCAGACCTGGAAACTGAAAAGTTTACAAGCCAACACTTTCCTTTATACTGAAAAATTCCTTGACAGACATAAAAGACAGCTCTTTGGCCTCTCGCCATAGCTATAGGAACAAGACAGACCAGAGGAATTACTCCCTGAGTATTTTAAGCTGACTTACTTTCTGATAAGCTCTTAATTACATTCTTTACCTTGAAAATCCCATAGACTACCTTTAAACCACTTTTTCTGTTCGCTTATTCATACTGAGCATGCTTCTTTTTTAACAGATGGAATTTAAAACAAGAAAATGAACTCACAGTTGACGTACTGGTTTTTGTAAATTATATCTAGAATTGTATTTTGAAAGAGAAAGTTGGTGTTAAGTTCCCCTTGTGTAATTACTTTCCTTTAAATTTAAATTTTTTCTATATTTTCATTAATTTATTGCTATATTTGGGAAGAAGAGTAGACCTTGAACCTACTCAGGTCTACTGAGTGATAAAGGTAGGCTACACAATATCCTGGTAAGAAGACAATTAGTGTTAGGGTTAGCCCATTCTCCTGTACCTCAGAGGTCTGGCTCATGATCATCCTGCTGTCCACCAGGACCCCCAGGTCCCTTTCCCCTACGCTGCTCTCCAGCAGGTCAGTCCCCAACCTATACTGGCACATGCGGTTATTCTTTCCCAAGTGCAAAACTCTACACTTGCCCTTGTGGTATTTCATAAAATTTCTCCCCACCCAACTCTTCAGCCTGTCCAGGTCTCTCTGAATGGCAGCACAGCCTTCTGGTGTGTCAGCCACTCCTCCTAGTTTCATGCCGCCAGCAAACTTGCTGGCGGTGCTCTGTATTCCCTCATCCAGGTCACTGATGAACACACTGAACAGCACTGGCCGCAGCACTGACCCCTGAGGGACTCCACTAGACACAGGCCTCCAACTAGATTCTGCCCTTTGACCACAACTCTCTGTCTCCTTTCCTTCAATGAGTTAACAACCCACCTCACTACTTGATCATCCAGACCACACTTCCTCAGTTTAGCTACAAGGATACTGTGGCAAATGCTTTACTGAAATCATATATTTAACAAAGATAGCAAGCTGGCCAAGCTAAGGTCTTGCATAGTGCAAAACAGACTTAATTAACCAATTTCTGCCAAAACAAATTTTGAATTTGTTCTTCTCCATCTCATTGTGGTTTATCCTTATTGACTCCTGCCCATTGTCATGGATTTAGCCAGAACTACCATACTGCCCCAAATGTAAGACCACACTCAATTTTCAAAAGATACATAGAAAAATCAACAAAATCTATTAAAAAAAATACACCGCCCTGGCACTCCTCAGACCATCTCCTCCAGCCACAGTCTCCATTGCCCTTCTACTCATGGTCAGCCTGTAACTTTAACTCTAATTACTTTCATCATTTCACCAAAAATATCAAATGATAATCAAAAAGGCTCCATTAAAATCAGCCAAAAAACATTGGAACAAGGAATCAGAAAATAACATAACGATGCTGGAAATTACTAGAAGCTACTGGAAGTCCTTTTAATAAAATCAGGAGTTAAAAAAAAATAAAGCAGTAGCTGCCAGTAAAACACTGTTATATATTGTAAACAAAAATACTTGTGTATGTATACAACATATTTAATAAGGTTAACATATATTTAAAATCTTTTTCTTAGCTGGTCCTCACATTTCTCAAATGTAGACAGAAACATTTACAAATAAACATCAGTATGATGGAGACTTCAGCCCTTACAAACATTTCTGAAACAAGTGAAAAATTCTTTGATGATTTAAGCAAGGGCTACCCCTCTTTTCCAGATCTGATTTCAGTACGTATTAAAACAAGAGCAACCTCAACTCTTGGTCTCAATCATTGTTATTGTACAATGACATAGGTAGAAAGGAACCTTTGGAGGTCATCTGGTCCAACCTCCTCCTCACACCAGGGCCAGCTTGTTGCACAGTGGGCACTGTATTATCTCTCAACTGTACTGACAAGTATAAAGTGAACAAACCTACTATTGTATGTATCATCTGATACATATAATCCAATCATGCAGCTCATACCAACCTCACTTTCTTTTTGTGTAGCATAAATTATTGCACCAATGGTGCTTAAATGTTCAGAGGCAAATTGAAGCTCTCATTATTTATGGTATACAGTACACTTTTCATGATCAAAACATTTTTGTGTCTACAATTTTGATGAGATTTCTCTGGAATGCACCTAGGGAAAATACTGCATCTTCATGCTTACTTTGTTCTTTAATTCCCAGAGCCAAAAGGCAGACCTCCTGGATTAAATTACTTTAATACTTAGGTGATACTTTATTGCTGTGGGTGATCTTGTGCAAGTCATTCAGTCACCTCAGTAATATTATTGCCCAGTGCCAAGGGTTCTCATCCAACAGTCGTTTCACCTTTTATGCTTGTCTGTCTCAGATTATCTACAAGTGTTACTTACAGTCTCGGGGATATTGATTAACCCATGTTTTCAAAAAATACGGAGGTCCTTTGTAAAATGGTGAAAATCAAAAGTAATGTAATAGTAAGTATGACCATGTCATGTAAAATGGTCACTGCCGGAGTGATAAAATAAGGAAACTGTCATTAATGCCATTATTGTCGTTATTATTGTTGTCATTAATTGTACTAAATAATTCGCATTAATTTATGTCAAAATGGTACTTTTCAAACATCTACACAACTAAAAGCAATTTTTTTAAAACTTCTACCTGAGATGACAAGACATTGCTTTTAGTGTACAGTCCTTTCCCTGTCTTATACCCCTGACATAAACCAGCCATAACTGCCCCATATGTATACAACCCAGCAGCAAGATCTGTCATGGCTACACCTGATTTAACTAGCTCAATAACCTAGAAAAGAAAACAAAAACAAAAACAACAAATGAAACAAAAAAAATAAAGAAGAAAACAAGAAGAGGCAAAACATTAATTTTTGTTATAGTACATTCTACCCAATTTGTCTGAAAAATGTTTACATGTTTCTGCATTCGAAACTCCAAGAAATTAGTATCTGGAAGTGAACTGGAGCAGAGGAAATGCCACTGAAAAACACGTATTCATGCAGTACCTGTACAATTCTGTAACTTTGCAATCCTGCACTCTGCAAGTTGTCAATTTTTTATTGTGCTACTTTTTGCCCTAATAACGTAGTGCTTGAACTCACCAGTGCAAAAAGGAAAGAGATACAGCTGGAGACCGGAAGCCAAAGGCCTAAAGGATTTCCAGTAGCACACTGGCTGGGGTGCGTGCTTGTTTGGTCAAACAGTATTGCTTTTTGCCCTAGAGAAGGGCAGAGAACAAGAAGCATAGTGTAACAGCACTAGAAGTCTGCTTTTCTTAATGCTCAGCTAAGGTCTTGGTCCCTCAGGAAGGTGTGACACATCAGTGTAGCTGAAGTATGTCCTACTGGCAATGCATGTGGAGGTACGTTTTACCTCACTTACTGCTTCCCTCGGGAAGCACTGTTGTGTTCCAGGCAGACATTGGAAACAAATGTCTTTTTAAACAAAGCAATTTTTAAACAAGGCTTTTTAAACAAAGCAATACAGTTTCTCTGCATTAGACTAAGACCTTCAGGTAACTGAACTGCTGACAGTTGGCAACTGAGTCTAACTGAACCCTTCAGAAAGATAGATTTCTTATTTTAGATGTATATGTGTGAATGTTAATCATGAGACAAAGGCTTCCTTGTAAAATGGGATACATCTATTGTCTTCTGAAGCAGAAAACATTTTCAGTCCGAGGAACAAAATCACTCAGTATTTCTTTTAATGGATTACTTTTTGTGTGTACATTGCATTAGTTGATGCCCTGACTCCACCATCAGCCCCTAATCGCCATGTTTAGACCACAGCTGCCTTTTTCTGCAAGCTTCTCATCTTTTACAGGGTAGTTGGAGTCCTCATAATTCACGATAGCCTCTGCCAGATGCAGTGCTATGTGGACATGCAGCCGTTATCTGCACATACTGCAGCAATGACGCAAAAATCATGCAGATGTCTACACAGGGTTGCACATCAGGAGCTCTCAGCTGCAGAGTGTACTGATCCTATTGAGCAACATACCATTTTATCCCACTGGGATGTTGTAGAATTGTTTCAAAATTTATAATTTTATACCTGGCTTTGGTGCTTAAGATTTCTGCAGAAGATTTAATACTCATTCTTGTCAGCTACAGTGACAATTTAGTGAATTCATTTATTTATTTATTCACTGAGTTATTGACTGATTATGTTTGCCAGACACATAATAACAGTGTCACACAAATCATTACACAAACAGCAATGCAGGGACTTCACAGCTTCTCATGACACCCTGCCAAAGAATCATTTTCAGTTTTTCTTAGACTAGCATAACTGAGAGCCACAAGAAACCTGGTAGGTATTGCAAGTAGTAAAAGTAAAAATCATCTCTTGACTAAGTTAATATTGAAGCCATGTATTATTTATGAGGACTAAAGCAACTGTTAACATTTTTTTGCTAAAATGCCTATTGCTACTAGCCATCTGAAATGCAGTCTGGCAGTATCTCTTCAGCGATACCCAGCTGCAGGGTTTCTTTTGTTAATGAAGCAATCAGAGGACAGTGCAGCTCCAGCAGATTAATGGAAATGGGGGAAAGCTGATAACCTTTTTACCTGGGGCCATTAACCCCAGCAGCTCTTAGACATCTTTTACGGTATTTACTATGTAAGAAGCTTCATTTTAAAGCCTATTTTCTTTCTTACATAGAAATGTGCAAAGCACAAATTTCCTTTTGAATTTCAAAGCGACTCATTTGCATGTAGGTATTACTCACTAGATATTCTTCAGAGCACCAGATTGGCCCAGATTTTTCCCTCGCTTCTCCTGATGGTATTTAAATTAGTGACTTACACTATGTACCAGCTCTATGGCTGACTGCACAGACGCTGATTAAACAGGATGCCTTCTGCTCTCACCTTCCCTGCAGAACAGCTTGGCAGATGCTCCTCAGGGCTTGCAGCGCACTGTCTCCAGGCACCATGGCATCCCCTTCTCCTGCCAGCCTTGCACATGGCACCAGAAGAGAAGAGGCCCAGTGCTGGCAGATGAGTACCAACCCCTACTTTGCTGGCAAAGCACCAACTGCACATTTGGAGAGCTGAAAGCAGGCTGTGCAGCATGGCTGCACAGGCCTGGAAGCTTCTCCAGCAGTTTGTTTTTCTCCTCGCTCAGTGCTTTGGCCTTGGTTTGTGTTTTTTTTCCCAGAGCTACAGGCATTATCGTCCAAGGCTGCCAGCCTTCCCCCACACTCCCAGACTGAAAATATCTCTCCAGGCAGAGCCCTGGAAAGCAGGAGAGGGAGGCAAGCACTGAAAAGACCACTGCCAGGTCAGTTGCCAACCTCCAAGAGTCTCCAGAGCTCAGTCTCCACCACGTAGATGTCTCTCCAGGCACATTTACCAGTGCCATAAGCAGCTCAGGTCCTGCCCATGTCTTTTGGATGCTTCTTCCCATGGGTAACCTCAAGACCTGGAGGCACCTGAGGCAGAGAGCACCCAACCAGAAGCAGAAGGACCTGGCTTTCTCTCTGGGGAAGAAGCAGCCAGTGGCTCTTGGTTGCTGCTGTATAGCAGAGGACTGAGGTGATAGAGCCAGGCCATATATGTCTGCTTATTTTCCTTCACTCTCTCAGGAAGAGACTTCCATCACTGACTAGCTGTTGGCAGAGCTGCAGAGAGCAGGAAGAAGGGCAGCCTTAAAAAGACATGAGAGACAAGGGCCTGCCAATGCCATCTATTGTTGCAGGTCCATGGATTTTGTCCTTATCCTGGTTTGAGCTAAACAGAACCAATTCTGTTCATTGGTTTTACTTTTCAGCCAAGTCTCTTCTCAGAGGCTGCACTTTCTGAAGTTAACAGCGTGTTATTGCAGACAGTGTCTGCTTCTAGAAGTGATAGAACTTGATGTTTACAGTTCGTACCAAAGACTGGTATGCAGAAAGGCTCTTGCTTATACTTGCTCCTACAATAACCAAGGTCACTGATAAATCTTTTGTCCCACGTTAAGGTGCTGGGAAGGAAAAGAATCGCAAGGAAGGAAAAAGTTGCACCTGCGCGGAGGAGCGGACAGGACAGGTGATCCAAAATTGACCAACAAACTCTTCCATGCCCCTACACGTCATATTCAGTATAAAGCCAAGGGATAAGGGGCCTTAAGCACTCCTCTTCAATGGCCGGTCTGTGAGGGAGATGCTGTTTTGTTTTGTCCTTTTGATCTATATCCGTGAAGTTCTGAATCCAGTTACGGAGTCTGGTTCCTGTCCACTTTGGAGTCCAGTCTCAGGTACCTGCCTGCTCTGTAGCTCATACCAGGGGTGATTCTCGTTGCGGGGAGGGGGGTTGGGTTCAATATGGGGTTTGGATATATATTCGCATATATTTCCTTATTTTTATTATTTTCTTACTAGTACTATTATTGTTTCATTACAGCTGTTTTAGTTGGGGGGGGGTTGAGTTGGTTTTTTTTCTGGCTTCCCAACCCCTCAGTTTCTGCCTCATGCCCTTTTCCTGTCCCCTTC
>NW_009709641.1:0-277 GCF_000703405.1 Apaloderma vittatum
AAAGAAAGTTACATATTCATTAGATGCTTGTAATATTCATAAGCTATCCTAAAAAGGTACTCAGTTCCGGTGGTCGGCTGCTCCTCCTCTTGACAACTGCACAGTGTCTCCTGGTGGTCTCGGGCAGGGCTCTTAAGGGATGAAGGCTGTAGGTCTTCTTCACGATGAACTTTTTACCTCGATCCAAAAACTAGTGTTCCCAGCACATTTCGTAAGATATCTTGTCCTCGAATTCCACAAGGGCCTTTCATCACCAGATGGTCTTTGTTAGATACCT
>NW_009709641.1:1189-16468 GCF_000703405.1 Apaloderma vittatum
TTTGAGAACGCACGTAGAATTAGTCTCGAGGAGAAAAGACAACGCAGCAAGAACCGTGTCTCTCCAATATCGCCTAAGGAGACTTTCCACTGTGCCTTTTGCAACTGGACTTGCCTATCCTGCATCGGCCTTGTAGCTTGTAGCAAGTGTGGGTAGAGCGCTTCCCATATTTTTGTTCATGAAACCTAGCCACGATGAGTTCCAGTTCACAACTGCAAGGCTTAAGGTTCCCTAGACAAAACTGGCAGCTCCCAGAAGCTCCACAAAGGCCACGAGATTATTGTGTGCCATTCTGCAGGCAGTTCTGGACCCCACAACTTAAGAAGGGTGTGAAGGTGCTTGAAGGCATCCAGAGGAAGAGGGACACAAAGCTGGTGGAAGGGCTGGGAGGTATGTCCTTTGGGAGGAGGAAGGGCTGAGGACTTTGGGTTGGCCTAGTTTGAAGAGAAGGAGGCTGCGGAGCAACCTCATTGCTCTCTACAGCTTCCTGAGGATAGGAAGTAGAGATGGAGGTGCTGAGCTCTTCCCCCTGGGACCCAGAGAGGTGATGCCTGGGAACAGTTCAAAGCTGCGTCAGGAGAGGTTTAGGCTGGGCATGCTGTCTCCCCCAGCATCCTCATAGCGAGTGTGGTCTGATCGGGTAGTGAGGTGGACTGTGAACTAATTGAAGGAAAGAGATCGGAGAGTTGTGGTCAGTAGGGCAGAGTCTAGCTGGAGGTGTGTATTTTGTGGAGTACCTCCACGAGCAGGGTGGGTACTGGGACCAGTACTATTCAATATAGTCATCAACACCCTGGATGAGGGAACAGAGTGCACTGTCAGCAAGTTTGCTGATGACACAGAACTGGGAGGAGTGGCTGACACACCAGGCTGCCATCTAGTGAGACCTGAAGAGGCTGGAGAGCTGGGCAAGGAGAAATGTAATGAAAAACCACATGGGCAAGTGTAGAGCCTTGCGTCTGGGAAAGAACAATCCCATGTAGCAGTATAGGTTGGGGACTGACCTGCTGGAGAGCAGAGTAGGGGAAAGGGACCTTGGGTTCCTGGTGGACAGCAGGATGCCCATGAGCCAAGAATGTGCCCTTTCGGCCAAGAACGCGAATGGCACGCTGGAGTGTGTTAGAAGCGGTGTGGCTAGTAGGTCAAGAGAGGTTCTCTTCCTTCCTCTCTGCCATGGTGAGGCCACATCTGGAAAATTGTGTCCAATTCTGGGCCCCTCAGTTCAAGGAGGACAGGGAACTGCCTGAGAGAGTCCAGCGCAGAGCCACGAAGATGATTAAGGGATTTATGACGAAAGGCTGAGGGAGCTGCATCTCTTCAGCTTGGAGAAGAGGAGGCTGAGGGGTGACCTCAGGAATGTTTATAAATATGTTAAGGGTGAGTGTCAGGAGGACAGAGCCTGCCTCTTCTCAGCGATGTCCAATGATAGGAGAAGGGGCAACGGGCTCAGACTGGAGCATAGATAAACATAGGGGAAAACTATTTCACCGTGAGGGTGACAGAGCACTGGCACAGGCTGCCCAGAGAGGTTGTGGAGTCTCCTTCTCTGGAGGCATTCAAAACCCGCCCCGACACTTTCCTGTGTGACCCACTCTAGGTGATCCTCCTCTGGCAGGAGGATTGAACTAGATTATCTTTTGAGGTCCCTTCCAACCTCCACCATTCTGTAATTCCATGAAAGTCCAAATGTATCTTATTTTACTTAAGCGTATTGCTTCTTATTCTGTTCCCCATAGACAACAGAGAATGGATTATTTGTCTTTTTTGCAGCAGCCATTTATAGATTTGAAGACTACTATGTGTTCTACCTTATTCTTATTCTAAACTATATAGAATTTTGAGTCTTTCAAGAAACTCATAACACTTTAGATCATTCTCTTCTGGCATATCTGCACAATATTACAATTATTTTGAATGATAGTGCTTCAAATCAGACACAGCTACAGCTGACCATTACCTTTTTGCAAGATTTAATCACCCTGCCCCATCCACTGCCACATAGCTCTCCATGAACATAACAGAAACATAATTTTAAATAGTTTTTCATGCAACAAAATAATTCTATTAACTTGTTTGAAAAATTTAGAAAGGTAGTTAAACCCAACATCATTATGGGGATCCATTTCTTGGAAAGCAGCTTAACATTTCTCCTGTTGATTCTCTGAATCACTTTCTTTGTTAAGCAGCTGCAGATATAACACCTTGTATTAAAAATTACAAACTACTTCCTGCAGTTCAACAGAGAACTTCTCTTGTTTCTTCCTGTAATTCTATAGTTAGTTTAAATTCGAGTGATTCATTACATTAAATGATCCTCAAGGCCATGCTTCCAAATTCTTCAGTAGTACCTCATTAACAACAAACCAATAAAATGCAACAGCTGTATGCATAAACTATCTTAAGGTCTTCCGATGCTTTATTCTGCAGATCTCAGCACAACATTGGCCTGGCAAGACATCTCTGTCCCCTCAGTTTTTACATAACACACTTAAAGAGATTATTTTACTTGCAAATAAAAGATTACAAGAGACAGCAGAGGGGTGAAAACACACATACAAGCAGCCAAGCAGCCATCAGAAAGAAGTGGGTTGCAGAAAGTTGAGTTTGCCTTCCTAAGCTTGTCAAGACTTTCCAGACACTCTTACAGGGAAGCACCAAAAGGATGCCATCTCTGCATGTCTTTTCATGGACTCAAGCTATGACCACTGGAGCACAAACAGCTATATAATTTATTTATTGTAATGTGTGTAAAATGAAGAAGTTTCCCTTCAAGATACTGACTTGGCTGATATCATCAGGTCTTCCACTTAGCCTGTAATTTGTTAAGCAGATGGTCTGAAGTATAGAAGTAGTAGAATTCCTTCTCTTGACACTGGAGAAGAAAAGGAAACAGAAAATTAAAGTGGCAGAGTATTATCCTGATTTTGTTTTTAGTCCGTTAGCCCAACATGGAGACTCAACATTTCCCCTTCCAGTAGCTAAGGCCAACTGCAACACATCACATAAAGCAAATACTTTGGTAGTCCACTCATGCTGATCCTGCGCTGCCATAGTAGGTTGCCATTTGCAGCTCAGTGAGCTGGTTGAGGTGTGGCTGGTTTAAACTGTAACATACTTTTCCAATGAACTGAATTGCAATGCCTTACTAGTGATTGAAAAGTAGTTCTAGCCTTACATACCCTCTTTCTAGCCATCCACACAACTGAAATGTGTGTGTACTCTGCCAGCTCACTTTTCAATTATAGAAAGGTACTTTTCTTGCCTTGACAAATGGACTCTGATCTTGCCGTTACCCATTTAGAACGTTTGGAAATGGCACCTTCACAATCCAATACTTTGGCTGATCTTTCTCCTACTTTTTTCCTTTCTCCAACTTGTTACGGATATTTCCTTCTGGCTCCCACTGCAATGTGGAGTCTGTCAGCTAAAAGCACTTGATACAGGAGAGGAAATAAAATGTATTTTATGTCAGTTAACAATGCATAGTGTCAGCCATTGCTGTATATTCCTCCAGTTGCTTTTTTACATCTCATATACAATTGCATTCCCAGGTAGTACCAGTTCTTTTGCTCCAGCTTTGCACAGATACTGGTGCCATGGGTTATGGCTCTATGATGGAGCTCTTGTGTGTTGTCGGGCACTCTGCTCCCCACACAACAGCTGTGACTACCAGCTAACATTGACATGTGATGAAGCAAAGACCACCCCAGAGAACTGCAGCACCACTGGCTTAGGTTTTGTGTGCTTGATTCACTGGAGAGGTATTAGCATTTCCATTATTACTTTTAAAATGTTATATAATTAATTCAGAAACTTCTTAATGGGGACATGTGGTTCTAGACAGAAAATAATCTCTTTTCCTCAATGAAGTTTTTCTTCAAGTGTGTATTTTAAGTGAAATAAAAGTAAGATCAATTACTTTACTATATTGTCTTTGGACACATTTTTCAGAATTCTAATGGCTTTAAACTAAAAGTCTATCTTTGGCAAGGGATTAATGAATTATATTTGAAAATTAAATCTGTCAAAACAATGAAGTTCAAAATTAACTGCTAAACATAAATAATACTTTTGTATGAGATTTTCATATTTTTTTATGTTCTGTAACTTCAGAATACAAACTAGGTTCCAAACTATCTTCTTTAAATACAAAAAAAGAAAAAAAGGAATTCTGTACATAGTCAAACTACAGTCCAAAATGGTCTGATTAGTATAATACTGTTGTGGCTTAACCCTGACAAACAGCTAAGCCCTCACAGGGTCTCACTCACTCCCCTGCAGTGAGATCAGGGAGAGAATCAGAGGCATAAAAAGCAAAATAAGGAATTCATTCACTACTATCTTACCCATGAAAAGTGACAGAATGAAGAGTAGTTTCATTGTGTTTGCCTGGCTGTATTTCAGTGGCTGTAGGGGTGGCTTCTGTAGGAAGCTGCTAGAAGGTTTGCCTAAGTCTGATAGAGTCACTGCCGGCCGGCTCCAAAGACCACTGGCCAAGGCTGAACCTATCAGTGCTGATAGGATGGGAATGCCTCTGGGAAAATCTATTTAAACAACGGCAGAAAAAGAACTGCACCACATAAGAACTGTCAGAGAGACTGAGGAGTGAGAATATGTGAAGACACCGAGGTCAATGAAGAATGGGGTGGAGAATGTGCTCCAGACACTGGAGCAGAGAGTCCCCTGGGCCGTGGTGAAAGACCATGGTGAAGCAGGCTCTCCCTCTGCAGCCTATGGAGGTGACAAGGTGTAGATGTCCACCTGCAGCCTGTGGAGGACTCCACACTGGAGTGGGTGGGTGGCTGAAGGGGGCTGTAGTCCCATGGGAAGCCCGTGCTGGAGCAGGTGCCAGAGCCTGTAGCCCGTGGAGAAAGAGAAGCCCAGGCCGGATCAGGTTGGCTGTCAGGACTTTTGTGATGCTGCGGGGGACTTGCGCCGGAGCAGTTTCACCCTGAAGGACTGCACCCTGTGGAGAGACTTATGTTGGGCAGTTTGTGGTGAATTGTCTCTCATGAGAGGACTCACGTTGGACAAAATGTGTGAAGATCGTCTCCTGTGAGAGGGACCCCACAATGGCCCAGGGGAAGAGTGAGGAGTCCTCCCTCGGAGGAAGAAGCAGCAGTGGAAACGACGTCAGATGAACTGACCACAGCCCCAATTCCCCATTCCCCTGTGCCGCAGAGGGGGAGGAGCTGGATAAATTGGAGTTGATGTTAAGCACAGGAAAAATGGAGGAATGGGAGAAAATGTTGTGGGGTTTTTTTTAAAGATTTGTTTGTATTTCTCACTACTCTTCTTTGATTTGTTCTTTAATAAATTTAACTAATTTCCCAAAAATCAAGTCTGTTTTGCCTGGGACAGTGGATGTGAGTGATCTGCCTGTCCTTATCTCAAACCATGGGCCCTTCATTATGTTTTCTCCCCCTGTCCAGCAGAGAATGTGGGGTGATAGAGTGCGAAGGCACTGGGCAGGGTCAAACCACCACAGTAGTGTATCTGGATACTGCTAGATGTCTTAGAAGCGGATAGATCAAGAGCTATAACAGCCCTCATTTTCCCATTACATACTGAGTATGAACACCTCAGATAGAGGCACCTCCATCTCAGAAAGTCAAATTGAGTCATGAGAATTAGAAGATTTTAATAAAGCCAGATGTGTTTCTGATTTGACTCTCTCCTATCCAGACAGGAAGAGGAACTATGGGGCGATTATCTCAAACAGAGAAACACATTTACTTAGCTTGTTCTGCGAGAAAAGAAGTAGCCATTTATTTCTAAACAGTCTCTATGGAGATCGAGGATAGACTCATTAACTTTAGCTTCATCTACAAATCATATTGACAGTCAGGATCCCACAAACACTTCCACACTACAGTGGCAAACTGATAAATAATCATCTCTCCATCCTCCTTTCATCTTGCCACTCTCTTCTCTAATTTTGGGTAGGGATAAAGATAAAGTGGTTGTGTCCCAACAGAAAAGGGACCTATCAGTCAGAACTGACTGGTAGGACCATAGTCTTGGCTACATAAGGAAGAAATTTTTCTCTCTGCCAGAATATTTGACAAGAGCCTTTTTGTCTGTCTGGATAGTTACTGCAGTTCCAGATTTAATCAAGAGTACCAGCATAAGGGTGGTGATGTTTTTCAGTGTGAGTTACAGAAACAATGCAATATTACTTCTGTACTTTAAAAATGAAAATCTATCTCTTACTGAAGTCAACAGAAGTCATACACTTATCATTCTGCTCAGAAAACTTGTTTCTCTGAGTCATCTAGTAAGATTACTAAGCATTTCACATTATGAATTATTTTTTTCAAAGAGAAAACATACTTGACAAGTATATGTTTCAATATATAATAAATATTTATAGATCTTTATAAAAAAGTGTAATTAGTTGCCATATTTTTAACATATTTAAAAGAATATTTATCTCACTATCTTACAAATACACTACCATATGTTTTATTTCTGCAGCTATCCAGATGCTCTCTTCCTGCAGAATAACAAGTGAATTCATTAGAGAATTCTTATTCTTAATGACTTTGACTCCTTTTCTTTCAGTTATCTGATTCTTTACACTTGCCATCCCGCCCTCTTACCAATTGACTTGATATAGTGATTAAAACTTTGAAAAAGGTTTAAGTTTGAAACTGTAGGCAGCCTTTTTGGAATATAAAAAAGGTGTTTCACACATCCTATACCATCCAGTATATATAGGGTCATTATTATAATAACAGACATGTCTGCAATAACTAATGCAGAAAACATTATAAACCAGCTTCCATTTTACCTCCCAGAACCATCTGGAAAACATCTTTGGACAAAGACCAAAGGTGTGACACCTTTTCATAAAACTTTGGCTTAACAAGAGTTTGCTGTTGGGATTCAAATGTAGATAGGTGCAGATCCTCTTTTCTTTGGTACTCAGGATGCATCCTAATGAAACAATCTTCTCTCACTGAACCAGAAATTTTAAAGACTATGATGTCAAACACCTTTTGCAACTGTTAAAAAAAGTCCAAGTAGAGTTCCACTTTTGTAGTACTCCAAGTACTTTTTTCAATACTTTGTATACGTAAAATCGATAGGATCATCTACTAACCAACGTATTACAGGTATGAAGGGTAGTCTGGATAGCATACAACCATCATTTTATTTGTGCACCCCCGAGTGTCCTGTATTCTAAACCAAAACAACCTGTGGTTCACAGTATTTCAGAGAATACTTCAGTTACATCCTAAAGCATTTCTTTTCCTTCCAGTTTTAGTTTTCCATGCTCAGTCACTTCAGAACAGAGTATTACTGATGTAGTATATATTCTGAAGATATGTCTGTATTACAGAATCATAGGTGGCAACATGCAGGAAAACAAGAACAAGATTGCAGAAATCCATCCAAAGAGGTGGGTGATACTATGAAATCTCCCTAAAATATTTAATTTTCCCATTTCGGCATCTAAGTGAACTTTTGCCATGCAATGACCCCCCTGGCAGTCAGAGCATGAATCATTCTGGTGATGAATCCAGTTCTCCTTGTTATGAGGAAGAATGAGGGGGCAGATGAAGCAGCACAGTGAAGATTCAAATCCCTCAGATATTACAGGGTCATTTCTCTAATAAACCATGGTAGGTTTTAACCACCACCCACCTCAGAAGAACTTCTGGAGCCCATGTTCCCCCTCATACCTCATGCTCACAAGTTAATAGACAGAGGAAGTAGAGACTAGGATTATCATTTACCCCCTCAGACTCACCTATGTCCTTATGAAGGGGATGAGAAGTGTCTGTAATTGAACAATATTTTCCTCCTTTCTCCAAACCTAAATCATGTTGTGTGTTTGTTCCTTTATTGGTTCAATCACTATCTTCACGCTCCTTTGATAAAGGATCTAATCCACTCTTTTTCTGAAGTGAGTTTCTTAGTCATGCCTAATCTGCGGGCTATTGAGGCAGACTACTACAAGAAGCTATGTTGGTTCGTTTAAAGAAGCAGCAGCATTTTCTCCTGGTTGTAATAAAGACAATTTTTTTTATTAGCTTTCATTTAATATTCCATCATTTAATAATTTTTAAGGATATAAAATTTTAAGTGTCTGGACAAAGCATGTGACTTATCTCACAGTTACCCAGAGAGGGAAAAAATCATCAGTTCAGATTAGACCAATGGAAGCATCTGTGGTACAAAGCACAGTCTGTTGCACTGAACTCTTCAGTGATGTGCAACTAGGACCATGTCCATTTCAAAGAGAAGTAGCAGCAAACAGATTGTTGTCTTCTATTGTGTATTAGGCACAGGCATATCAGGCTAAAATACCTCTTACCCATGTCTTGTCATGACAGGGATTTAAGTTAATGATTTCCAAGACTAGATCCTTAGTTACTGTGCAACAATGACTAAAGAGGGACAATACAAACTACACTTTTCCTTGTTTTGGTTCAGAGATATAGACAAGAAAGCATTCCCATTTCTTGTCCTAGGTGTCCTTTGACTAACTCCAAGCATGCAAGCATGCAGCAGGTAATTCATTTCAGACAGCAGTTAGTAAGTAGTTTGTTGATATGCAGAAGAAGAGGTGATAACTCAACAGGAAGAATGTGTTCTCCTATCAAAATGTTCTCACAAAAAACATCATTGGTAAGGGGAAAAAAAGAAAGTTCTTGCAAAAAACTTGCATGAAAAAACTTCCAGTGACGATATTTAGAGTACGATGTTAGTACTTCTTTTTCTACATCAGATGCATTATATGTTAAGCAGCCTTATTCTCTTAAATGTATATAGGTCTAGAACATGATTACAAATATTGTTTCAATGAGATAACCTAGCAATTACCAATATTCAAACTAACTATCTGTATAATAATCTATAACAATGCTGCACACCTTGTATATATTTCCTTCATATTCTGCAGTGGACCATTGTGTCAGAACCCTTTTCAAACTGCTTGTATCACCCTGAGGGTACATACAAAGGTTTATATTAATCTAGAATGCTCTTTCTTGTGGTCAATCTGTAATGACACATACATTACTACATGTATTACTACATATATTAACACATAATAATATATTATTCAATGCCTTGATAGTCTGGAAGCTATCCAATAAATTTCTGTGCTCACACAATGGGGACCAACAGCTGGACACACTGTGTGGTGCCATGCTTTCCAGCTGTGGGACATGAACCTCTTCCAAAAAGTTTATTTCTATCATCACTTATTTCTAGCTTGATATGAGATTCAAATATTTTGAAAGAGTTGCTATGCTGACTAGAAGAGAAATCTAATAGCTTTGTACAGGATTACGGAATGAAGATGTGGCAGCAGAAAATAGGGATTGCGTTCCTTGTGAGTACTACCTATGAGCAGAGCTATACTTGAAATATACTAGTACCAAAGAAGTGAAGTGAGCATTGAAATGCACCTTTTATGTTAAACTCTCTTGATACTATCAGTTCATTCTCTTCTTTTATTCCCAACCTGTCTGTTTACCTTTCATACTATCCAGAGATGCATAGTATCTTGAGGAAGGGACAGGGTTTTTATTGGTTCTGACAAGCTGCTCATGTACTTCAGTTCTGAGTTCATATTCTTAGGTACTATAATAATACGTAATAATGGCAACATTTATCAATGTGTTGATACAAAGGTGACTTATTTTAAAATAAATGTTTATCTAGCACATATTCACTCTGGGGATTTGTCCCTGTGTACAACTTGGCTGTTTCCTTAGTTTGATTTCCATATTCTGTGTACTATCTTTTGAATATCAATGCATTTAAAGTCAAGAAAAAAATAACTACATCATTTGGCTTTTTTCCCTACAAAATTTATGTTTGTGGTAATACATATAGGAGATTACAGTGTTTATTTGCTAGGAATAGAGATGGGCACATAGCTATTTTTCATGTCTTATGTAATTGACATTCTCGTACCCTGTTATGCATATTCTCAAAATTATTTTGATACTTTTAATAACAATTTTATAACAATTTTTAATAACATTTTAATAACAATTTTAAAATAATTTAGTTTATCACATTTTTCATATTTAGTTTATCAGTGCTATATTTCACATATTCAAGCTTTTTAGAATTCATATTGCAGTGGACTTGGAAGCGTTAAGTTTGCAGGTGGAGTCGATGATGTTAAATGTCTTTTCCAATCTAAATTATTCTATGATCCTGTCATGTCTTAAGATACTAAAACTTTTCTCATTTTTTGTTCTAATGATGTGCTGATAGCCTAGCTTAATACATTACCCCACAGACACCTGTGTAATCAACAGATCTTTCAAAGGCTTCTATAAACTTACTGGAGCATATCCTTAATTTAAAAACAACTAACTGGTATGAACAGAAATTATTGGACTTTGAGGCAAAACCAGTTTGTTCTTGGTTAAAGTTCATCCAATAATCCATTTGGTTAATTCTCAGAATTTTTCAAAGTTTACAGGCTGTTAAATGCTTCACTTCTTACTGGGAATGAAACTGCTTCCTTGAAAGTCTGAACCTGATGTCTGGAAAAAAATGTTCATGACAAAACATTTTGCAGCACCAGACTGAAAAGAAATGTCTTTTGATCAGTTTACAGTGCTTCTAACCAAAGAATGGAAGCAGGATTCCTTAAATGCCCTTGCATGTGATACTTCATCAACCATGCTAATTAGAAAATGCTTTCTACAATAGCAATATTAAACAATAGATAAGGGAAAGAAAAAATATCTGACTAGTATCCTGTTTTCACATATAAATTAAAGATTTAGGTTTGTGGATTTAGTAAAGACTTTCCCGTATCAACAACACATGTGAGAATAAGCTTCCTAAGGAACACGTGAGAACCTGTGTCAAGTATCTGAGAACTTGGACGACAGGGAACATTTTTTTTGGCAGTTTTGTTGCTCAGAAAACTATTAATTTTAGAGAAACATAGAATTTAAAGTGCTGCATACAGTAGGTCACAGATAGAGAAAAGTCTTTTTCTTGCGGATGTCAGAACGGGGAAGTCAGAAATTACCCTCCAGCTCCTTTGCTATGTGTCTTCTTTCCCTTGAGCAACCTGGTCTGCTTGAGAGGCGTCCCCGCCCAGGGCAGGGAGATTGGATTAGGTGATCTCTAAGGTCCCTTCCAACCTAGGCTATTCTATGATTCTATGATTCTACCATTCTATGAAACATAGAACATTTGTTCCAGAGTGCCATTCTACTCTAAAATTTAGCAAGTGCTCACTTATTCTTCACTGCCAGCAAATGGAATAACTGTAGTCAGTGAATTAACATAACAAATTTACTTACAGAATTACAGTAGTAGAATAAATAAAATAACTATGGTCAGTATTAGTAATCCACTTTTCCTCTTAATAATTAATTTGCATACTCATGATGGAAATATAATGCTGCTGACCAGTCTGCTTGAATATAATATTCCCTTAATACTTTTATTTGTTTTCTACTTTAATGTTAATGCTCTTGATAACCGTGTAGCATCCAACTCATAGGTATATTGGCTGAAAAATGAAAAGGCACTGTAGCTTTAGCTTCTGAAGCTGAGACCTAAGTCAAGTATTACAGTAAATACTGTGTCTGGATGAAATAATAGACATCAAAAAATGAAGGTACAGGCAAACTATGGTGATATAAAGTTTTTGATAGTCCTAATTAACGAGACCATTCCTACACATGTTCTTGAAATAGTCTTATCAAGATGCTAATTAATAAGCACAAAGCTTCTCTAACATATGGTAGAAACTTTTAACAAAATATGTCTCTAGCCTCCCATGAGACTTGAGAATTATACAGATACGTGGCAAATTGCTCTTATCCGAAAAAAGAAAATTCAATATAAATCCGAAAGAAGAGTTTTTCTATTTCATTATGAGCAGATCATTAACAAAGCCTCAGTTGGATCCTGATATCCTCACTTGCGTGAAGTGACACTGTATATCATTTATGCTACACCTATAAGAATTCAAACAAAACCACTGGTGGATAAAGGTACCTCCTATCAGACTTAAAACAGTGAACTGTGCTCAGTATTTACTAAGGTTGAGAAAATGATAACTTGCTTCCCCATCACTACTTTGAACATGTTCATAAGCATGGCCTTGCACTTGTCTTATGTACTAAATGAACAAACTGTTTGGAAACACTGAACTCTATTCTGATGCCTGTTTCACCAGGTGATGGCCAGAGGGAAGATGGTTTGGGGTGAGTGGCATGTGATGCAGCATTTTGCATTATTCACACAGAGCCAGCTGGGGATCATACCTGCAAATGCCTTGGAGGGATGCAAATCTTGCTGCTGTAGCTGATGTGTGCTGCATCTGCAACAGGTTCAGGTGGAGCCCAAATGGTGAACAGCACCAAATCATCTGGTGAACAGCACCAAGTCACTTCCAGCTTCAACAACAAGGTACCAGAGGGCTCTCACCAACCACTCACTGGTACTCTAAAGGGTAAGGATGCCACAGGCACAGTTCCCATGACTCATGTGTGCAGGTAAAATCTGTGCTCTGCTTGCTAAACTGTCCTAGTGCTGCTGTGATATCCTATCCCCTGGCAGATGCTGACCTGTGGGCACAATGTGTGCCTCGGCTCTTGCATTGACAACAGTAATAACAATAATAACAACAGTTCACCATTAGTAACAACATATTAATAGTGGAAAATGGTAAATTTTACCATACACATAAACATGGCTGCACTGAATCTGACCAAAGGTCCATTTACTCACATGCCCTCTTCCTGACACTGACCCATGCCGGTGCTGGGAGCTATATAATTGCCAGGACACATGCAGTAAGATGTTATGCTCCCTAGGAGCTGCTACAGCTTATTCCAGTTGGGAACTGGCTCACTATTGCTAAGCAGCTCTCTGCAGACCTCCATGCATAGATGAAACCTCACTGCCTACTTTTTTGTGACATTTAAATCTAGATGCAAACATACAATTTAATATTGCGTATGAAATTCAGCACAAGACTTCATCCAGAATTAATAAATTTCTGAAACCTGTGCAGCCTTCTTCTTTTTTTTTCTTTTTTCATGAAACTTCTAACTTTCTTACTTTGTTTAAGTAAAGGATATGAGGCCTGTTTATTAGACTTTATCTTTAAAGCAAGAAAGAGCTTTGTGTTGTACTGTTTGTGTGCAAGTGTAACATGTTGAATATCAAACAAGTTTTTACAGGACTCAGATGTCAAATCTTCTCTCACAAATAAGCATTACCCTTGTTTTTTTTAAAAGCCAGTGATGAGATCCAGTGAACATCAATAATCATAATCTCAGTCAAGAGAGTTTTGCTATGGGAAAGGGCAGAATATCAACACAGACAAAGCTCCTTAGCACATTACTACGTAAATACCTGCTGAAACAATTCACAGGTAATGTCCTAGATATCACAAGAAGCTGTCACAGTACTGACATTTAATCTTGGGTATGACCATGAATATTTCATGACCAAGCAGATTAAAACCTGCCCCAAGTAATTATACTGAGCTGTTTACTATTAAAATCTCTGCTGAGTCAAAGCTGTGTTTTCCACACTGTTTTGGTACAGGATATACTAAATATCTTTTAATCAACCAAATCAACAGATATATGGCATGTGTTCAACTAAGCTGTCTGGCAGCTTTGAGAAAAACTAGTAATTGAGCTGAATTCATATAATGAATTGTTATTGCTAACTATTAAAATAGCTGCAAACAAATTTGCCAGTAGTTCATTCATGCTCAGGAAAACAAGGTGAGTTTGAAAATAAGAAAAAGTTTATTATTTATTAAAACTCCCCCCCATTCAAACATACTTTTGTCCTCATCTCACCTCTGAATCATCTGTTCAATCTGCCCTTTCTCCATCATGCTGTGCTGAACTGATTGCTTCAGTCATATGAGGTAGCGAGGTGGGAGACAAAAATGTCTTTGCACAATACTCTGGCCTGCTCCAGTTCAGAAACAGTCAAATAAAAATTGTATGAAAGGGTATAAATAGAGAGACATTTTCTTTCTATGAGCTAGGCTTACAAATAGGAATCAAAGAAGCAGTACTTTGAAGAAAAAATGTAATTTTTAATCTAATAGTGCAGGGTCTTGATTCAGTACTATATGTACTTTATGTTACGCTTGCTTTTGAATAACATGTGGAATCAGGGTCTTTGCACACTTTATCAAATGAAGTAGTCCTTTTGTGCACCCATACCATTTTCACTGTCCTTTAATAACAGCTACTTCACACTGTTGCAAGCTCCCAACATGACTTTGCTTCTCTGCCCTACCTCACGCAATTCCTACAGCTCCTTAGTTGTACTTCCTGGAAATCACTCAAAAGTGTTTGATTCTTGTTTTTCAAGAAACCTGAAGTAGTGCCAGAAGGGTCTATTAGGACTCTAGTAGTTTAACTAGACTGATGCAAAGGCACGTATAAAAAAATAAAGAACATACTTGTAAATGGTGGGTTTTTTTAAAAAATATTGATGCATATTTCACTGAGTATGTGAAAGAAAATGCTGTTATCCAGTATGTCAGATATGGAGGTGAAACTCAATGGCCTTGTATATAAAACTTCTTTGTCCTTCTTGATATATGCTGAAGTTGCTTCTATTCATAACCTATCAGGGTAACATATACATAGGATGAAACACCATGAGAATGAAAAGAGAGAGATAAAAGGCTTTGATTTTTTTTTTTTGTATTTACTTAGCCTTTAGGGTTTTTCTATACTTTTGGAGGAAAGAGACATTGCAAGAGCAAAGAATCAGTGTGTCCCTGGCTATGAGGTTGTTCTGCAGCTGAATCTCTAGTGGATGCTAGCTGTGGAAAGCAATTTTGTGGTCCCTGTCAGATGTGTTTCTCCTTTGCTTCAGGGGCACAGAAAGGTCACATCACAGGCTCCTGAAGCCCTTGGTTGGGCTTGATGCTTAGAAGCCCTTGGTTGTCCTTGATGCTTAGAAGTAACTTATTTAATGGATGGACTTAAAGCCTTCCAGGTCTACAAGGAAAATGAGTGTCCTAGTGAGCCTTCTCCTTGTCTGGGCCCACAATCATCAGAGGGAGGAGGAGCCACCAGTCATGGGGGCTTGGTCTGGGCTCAGTAACACACCCTGGGTGGAAAAGGCGAGTGGTGGGGTCTGGCAGGAGAAACACTAGAGACTCCCACAGATCCTTCCCACCTTCATCACCAAAATGTCCTGTGACATTTTGCTGCAGAAAGGGCGAGTCTACAGTGAGTCAATGTCTTTGTGTCTTACACCTTCTATAAAAATTCTGAAAAAAAATCCCTCTCCTGC